>NC_081559.1:175075828-175101472 GCF_022355385.1 Mustela nigripes | reverse complement strand
AAAAAAAAAAAAAAAAAAAAAAAAAAAAAAAAAAAAAAGAGAGACTGTTGATCTAAAGAGACAGAGAAAGAGAGCTTCAACTGCTTCCTCTAGCTGGTGACCACCAGATAGACATTTATTCATTCAACAAACATTTCTGGAATACTTTCTAAACAAGACACTTAGAAGGCTGGAGTGAATAATACCTCTCTCGTTCTAAAGAAGCACACAGTCTAGAGTATGAGACACATGGATAAACAAACAGTGTATGTGTGATAAACACAGTGATTCAGGTTTCCCTGCAGGTGCGACAAAATGGTACAGACTCAAGGAGCCAGGCAGGCATCTCAGTGGAGGGGCTGACAGAGCAGCACCCGAGAGGAGTCTGCCCCGTGTGGAGGAGCGGGAGTGGAAAGGCATTCAGGGAGAGAGAGAGAGTGGGAAGATTTGGGGAGCAAGAGTCAGAAGAGGGGAGGGCACAAGATAGGGCAAGAAAAGTAGGTCAGGTTGGGATCAAAAATTAAATGATGTTGAAATAATACCAGTGGCAATAAAAATGGGGGTGAGCGTATCATGCTTAGCGAAATAAGTCAAGCAGAGAAAGACAACTATCATATGATCTCCCTGATATGAGGAAGTGGTGATGCAACATGGAGGCTTAAGTGGGTAGAAGAATAAATGAAACACGATGGGATTGGGAGGGAGACAAACCATAAGTGACTCTTAATCTCACAAAACAAACTGAGGGTTGCCGGGGGGAGGGGGTTTGGGAGAAGGGGGTGGGATTATGGACATTGGGGAGGGTATGTGATTTGGTGAGTGCTGTGAAGTGTGTAAACCTGGTGATTCACAGACCTGTACCCCTGGGGATAAAAATATATGTTTATAAAAAATACAAAATTAAAAAAAAAAAAATAAATAAATAAAAGCTGTCCTATGGAAAAAAAAAAAATGGTTAATGCCTATATATCTACTATGTAAACCATTATATGCTACATATACAAAGTGTGAATAAATCCTTTTGAATGAATAAAAGATAAAAAGTTTTTAATGGAAAAAAAAAAAATGGGGGTGAGAAAATACAGCTAAGAAGTAAGCACTACAAATAAAATGTTCTGGCTGGGAATGGGAAATGTAAACCATGACTTACAAACCCCTGGGAAGAGGACTGTAAACCAGACTATGTGTGGGTCTGAGTGACCTTGACCAAGCTCAGTAATTCCAAGTGCCTTAACGTCTTTAAACCATCTCTAAGGCTCCAGATCTCAGTCCTGATTTCAAATACGCCATGTTCTTGTATTTCAAGGGGAACTCACTTTCTACCTATGTTTATTTTTCTCTTTGTTCTTTATGCCCTGCTGTAGGGCAGTGAGGGCTAGAGGTGCCTATTGAAGTGTAAGTTTGGTTTGCTCTCTAGATATCCCTTCTAGTCACAAGGATGGATGTGCAGTGCTCTAGGCTGTGTTTGCTTTGTCGGTCAGTCTGAGGTGGCGGTATTTCTACCTTGTTCCTTGAATTTTTCCTACAGATGTCATAGCTTGTATAAGTGATACCTGATGCTTTCATGATCTCAAGTAGCTCATCTTTGTAACACATTTTCACAGTGAAGCTGGCAGTTTTATAAAGAAATAGGCAGTGTTTATAAAGAAACAAAACTACTTCTTTACTAATTTTACAGGGTGTGGAGTAATGTTTCATAGAGTTCTTGGCAAATAACTCTAAACATGGCAATGAAAATGAAAAGAAAAATACAGCTTTTGAAATTTTTTTTTCTGTTGCATATTTGTTCTGTTGACAGACAGACATAAGAGCAAAACTGAGAGGAAGAAGTATTTACTCAGTTCTTGTTGTGTTCCATTTGTTTTCACATATGTGACTTTACATATGTAACATACCTAGTGAGGCAGGAAGTGTTACTATCCTTATTTTCTAGAGGAGGAAACCAAAAAGATTGAATAATTGTAGAATAGCACAGAATTAGTAAGAGTCACAAGTCTAGGTCTTGCCTCTCTGATTCTAAAGCTTCAACTTTCCTGTTGTACCAAGTTATAAAAGTTTGGGAGTTACTTCTGCTCACAGGACACTGTGTTTCCTTTTTGTCAATAAAAGTGTCATATTCTTCTTTGAATTAAAATATACACCCAGAAAAATGCACATGTATCTTAAAGGGTATAGTTTGATGGAGTTTTCACAGACTGAGCACATCCATAAACTAGCTCCCAGATCAACACTAAGGATCATTGGCATCCTCAAGAGTTCCTTATGTACCTGCCCAGTCGTGAATCCCCCACCTCCAGAATAACCACTCTCCTGACTTCTATCATACATTAATTTTACCTCTTTCTGTTCATTATATCTAGACTCCTATAATCTGTTTCTGCCTACTTTCACCCAGTATTATGTTTGTGAGATTCAGTCATAATATTGCAAGTCATTGAAAAATTTCATTCTCATTGATATATAGTATTCCAGTATATGAATAAAGCACAATTATCCATTCTCTAGTTGCTGGGAAATTGAATCCTTTCTGGTGTTTTTAGTAGACAGAATAATGGTTCCCCAAAGATGTCCACATCCTTATCTCTGTGAATAGGTTACTTTCCATGGCAAGAGGGAGTTTCAGTTGTGATTAAGTTCATGATCTTGAGATGGGGAGATTTTTCTAGATTATACAGGCAGGCCCAAAGTAACTGAAAGAGTCCTTAAAAGAGAGAGGCGAGAGAGTCAAAGTCAGAGAGCAGATGTGATGGCAGCAAAGGTTGGAGGGTTGCTTTTTTAAGACACAATCTAAGGATGACAGCTGGCTTCTCGGAGCAGGAAAAGGCAAAGAAACAGACTTATACCTAGCTCCTCCAGAGGAAATGTAGCTATGCCAACACCTTATTTTTATCCCATAGGACCCCTGTGGACTTTTGACCTACAGAATGCTGAGATAGCAGATTGATGTTGTTTAACCCATGAAGTTTGTGGTAATTTGTTACAGCAACGATAGTAAACTAATACAGACCTATTATGGGTAAAGCCACTATGAACATTCTAGTGCCTATATTTTGGTGAACATAGAAGCACATTGCTTTAGAACATCCACCCTTTGGGAGGAGATTGCTGAGTCATAGGATATGCGTTTTCAGCTTTAGTTGGTAATGTCAAATATATTTCCAAAGTGGTTATACCTGTGTATATTCTGCACTAGAAGTGATGAAAATTTTGGTTACTTCACATTTAAAGTTTGCTTTTCTCATTTAGAAATTCTGGTATGTAGTAGTATCTTTTTGTGGTTTTAATTTTCTTTTTCTTAATGACTATTGAAGTTGAACACTCTTTCATATATTTATTGGCCATTTGAATGTTTTGTGAAGTATTTATTGTCTTCTGCCCATGTTTTTCTCCTTACTAAGTTATCTGTCTGTCTTGATTATTTTAACTGTAGAATAAAATCTTTAAAAAAAAATGTGGGCACCTCAGTGGCTCAGTCATTGAGCATCTGCCTTCGGCAAGAGTTGTGATGCCAGGGTCCTGGGATCAAGCCCCACATCAGGCTCCATGCTTGGCAGGAAGCCTGCTTCTCCCTCTCCTACTTCCCTTGCTCGTGTTCCTTCTCTTCGCTGTGTCTCTCTCTGTCAAATAAATAAAATCTTAAAAAAAAAAAAATCCATTTAGCAGTGCTATCCAGAAGCTGTATTCAGTGCTTCAAAATGATCTTTCCCTGTTCTATCCCATTTTTCTAACTCTAATTCTTCAATTTCCCCCAAAGGAATACATCATAAACCGGTTCAGACATAGTCATGACTTACTGTTAGAAGTTTGCAGTTACCTCTTTAAGAGCTTTGAAGTTTTTTTAAAAGAGGATATTTGATCCACTTTCTTGACAGTGCCGGAATCTATGCAACTTCTCTTTATCTAGGTCTGTAAGGTAAGGTCTCGCTCCACATTTATACTTCTGGGGGCTTTCCACCCAAAACAAAATCTACCACACAGCTATTCTTCCTTGTAGCAAATTTGACACATAGTTAGCGCAGCGGTTTATGGAGTTCAGGCATGGTGGGAAGATTCTAACATAATTGCAGTCCTTTAGTTTCTTCCTAATATTGGTGATTTGTGACTTCTTTCTCTTTTTCTTAGTCAGTCCAGGTAGAGATTTACCAATCTTATTGATCTTTCAAATGGCCAGCTCTTGGTTTCATTTATTTTCTCTATTGGTTTTCTGTTTTCAGTTCCATTGCTATGCTGTTGTTTTTATTAATTCCTTCATTCTTCTTTGCTTTCCATTGTTTTAAGGTAGAATCTCAGATTATTTATTTGTGATCTTTATTCTTTTTCTAACACAAGATTTAATGCTATAAATTTCTCTTTAAATGTGCCTTAAACATATCACACAAATTTTTTATATTGTATTTTCATTTTTGCTCACTTCAAAATATTTTCTAATATTCCTTTAGTCTCCTTTTTGACCTATGCTTTGCTTAGAAATTTAATTTTAATTTCCATGTGCATAGAGACTTTCTTGTTGTAGTTCCATAATTAATTTCTAGTTTAATTCAGTTATGATATGAGGACATACTTTGTATGACCCCAGGTCACTTAAGTTTGTTAAGGTTTGTTTTTGACACCAGGTATTTTCTATCTTGGTAAATGTTCCATGTGCACTTGGAAAAAAAGTCTGTTTTTCCAAGGTATTTCTGGTTAGATTATCTGCCACTCTTGGGTGGAGCTCTGTATACAGCTAGATTGAGATGGTTGATGGTATAGTTCAGTTGCTATCCTTTTTCATTTTCTTCCTGCTAGTTCTATTTACTACAGAGAGAAGAGTGTTGAAGTGTCCAGATATAACTATAGACTTGTCTGTTTCTCCTTTTAGTTCTGCCAGTTTTTGCTTCATGTATTTTGGAACTCTGTTGTTAGAAGCATGCATATTTAGAATTGTTATGTCTTTTTGGTGAATTAACACTTTTATCACTATTTAATGTCTCTTTAGGTGAATGATTTAACTTAATTTTTCCACTTGTGTATGGAATCTGAGAAAAATACATCTAGAGTATTATGGATTCTTGAATGTAGACTTATGTTTTTTCTATAATGCTAATTTGTAAAGGTCTGGACTCTTTTAATGTTAGTTGAACCAATATCACCTGTTTGGTTCTTTCTTAAAGAGAAAAGTTAGAAGAGCTTGTCATTGAAAAACTTTCAGTCCAGTGAAGTCACAGGTATTTGCTAGGGCCAATTTTCTCTAAAGCTATATGGTAGTAATTGTCTGTTTTTAAAAGGCTTAATTTTAGTTTACATCCATCAAGTGGATGTAGACTGCTTCCAGGATCCTTGTCCAAGCACTTATTCTACTTCTACTTGGTTGTACTTCATCTCTGCCTGTGAGAAAACAGATACAGTTTCTAGTAGAGAGGGTATCTGTCTGTGACATAGAAGGTCAAAAAAGATGAACAGAAAGAAAGAGGAGATTGTGTAAGTGAGGGAAACCATGACCCAAGAAAGATTTATTTTCTTCCTCTAGCAACCCTAAGTTTTGTTCCCTCAGTTCTGTTGCACTTCTGATAAATTGATGATTTGTTGGAGTATGGCAGATTCAAGTTTCTGGGCTATTCTCTCTAACTCTAACCCTAACATTGCTGAGCTTTGGAAACCACACAATGCCATTGGTCCCTGAGACAACCACAGTTCTTCTTCCCTGTCTGCACAAGGTATGGCCATCCTGGAGAGCAATGTGGAGATGTAGCAAGACTTTAAGAAGGTAGAAAGGAGAAAAGTCTCTGAAAACGTTCCTCTTGCTTCTTGTATCTGTCAAGTTAATTATGCTTCAACTAAAATAATAGATGATTACCAATTGAATACCACCCCAAAACCATTCTCAGCATTAAACTACCATGGATTAACTGCTTAAATTGTGAGCCTTAGTTTAAAGCATCAGTATAGCCCTTGAATGAATTATGGATTTGTATTCACTCTAGAACAATCTATTAGCCTCCCACATAACAGAAAATGCCATTTATTGCAATTTGTGCAAACTATAAATCAAGACATTACTACTTAGAGGCATGTAAACTGTGGCTGTACTGCATACTCTTGCATTTGGTAATGATGTTTGTGTGTGTGAGTTGAGGGTGGCGGAGGAATAGATATAGATGTAAAAATTCCCAGGAGAATTAATGGGGGCTGCCATCTCCTTATGTTGCAAAGTGGCATCTCTGTTTGAGTGTTCCTTTGAGTCTGAAGCAGGTACTGACCAGTCTCAAATAATCAACCTTTGAAGGTGGTTTTAAATTGGAAGAATTGATTGTGCACACCCTAGAAGGTGGTAGGATCCTTTTGCAGAGATCCCAACCTTGGAGCCATCTGGGAGGTAAAGCAGACTTTTGGAAAACACTGATGCCTTCACAAAACTCCCAAAGATTATAATAACAAATTTGGGGTGGCACCCAGATGCCAGAATTTTAAAAAAGCCATTCAGATAATTTTAATGTGTAGCCAGAGTTAATAAGCTCTGCTTTACAGAATAGGAAGAGGAAGAAAACAAGAAATGTAAAGGGAGAGTAGTTATGGGCTGTAATTTTCTCAAATCAAATGGAAATGCATCTTGGGGATTTCAGACAGAAGCGTATCCATGGGATGCTGCTTACAGTATTTCTGTGAATGCTCTGAGGAGTGAAAAAAGATAGCATTAAGTATGTCTGACAAGAAGTTAGTGCTTTAATAAATCCGTATTTCCCCCCTTAAAATTATGGATAATTAATGGAGACCTACGTGTGCAATTAAGCACATACCAGCCTTGCATAAAGCTTTGTCGCCTTGTTTTGGTCCTTCACGCAGTGCTTCTCTACCTGTTTTTATGTCATGGTACACTGAGAAAATGATGTTGGGTCTGCACGTTGGAGTGAATAACTGAGGCTGCAACCCAGCTGCTGCCAAGTCTGAGGTGTCGTTATCTGGTGGCACACAGCAGTGACTTTTTGTTCCTGGAAGGCTGGAGAGTTTGTAAGAGCTGCTGGGTATTTCTTGACAAAAGTGTCCTCCTCAAGATTATTATCATTTTACCTATAGCACCAGTGAGACACTGGAAGTCAGTGAGATGGCTATTACATTCATAAGGTAATAATAAGAGCTACAGTTTGTCAGGTGAATGCCGTGTGTAACTACTATGCTGAGGTGATTCTTGTCCATCAGCTCCTTCAGTTCTTCTGACCACCTTGTAAGGCAGGCGTGTGTATTCCGGTTCCCATTTCCCATATGAGGAACTTGAGATCCACGAGGTGAGTGATTTGCAACCCTCACTACTCCTAACCATTGTTCGGTAACACCTCGAGTACTTCATCATTTCCATTCTGTGCACTGTCCCTCTCTAATCACTCCTCCTGGATTTGACCATGGCAAACCCTGGGAAGGAGTATTCTACCTCAGATTTTGGCTACCTGGAACCTTCCTCATTTTCATTTGTGATTCAAACCCTGCCTCTTCTTGGTGGCTCTCCTTGACCACCATGTCGGTCTCCTCTGCCTTGGAGTCTCGTAGTGCTTATAATCTGCTCTGTTGCACTCACACCTTCTGTTCCATGTTGTTAGTACTTTTGTGCATGTGTGAATGGATGCACATGTGTGTGTGCTTTATTTCCCCAAAGAGCCTATGAATCTTTTTTTTTTTTTTTTTTAAGATTTTATTTATTAATTTGAGAGAGTGAGGGAGAGGGAGTGAGAGTGCATGAGGGGGCAGGGGGAGGGGCAAAGGGAGAGGGACAAGCAGACTCCCCACTGAGCTGGGAGCCTGATGCAGAGCTCAATCCCAGGACCCTGGGATCATGACCTGAGCTGGAGACAGATGCTTAACTTACTGAGCTAGCCAGGTACCCCAAGGGCTTTCAACTCTTGATAGTGGGTCTGTGTCTCATGCTTCTGTTTCTCTATAAACATCTCAATTAATTACTAATACCTACTGAGCCTTACTATGATTGTTTTTCAGGATCTTTTAACAATTTTTTTTCCCTTGAAGAATGGAATGAAGCAGGATAGATGGTATATGATTGTGGAAAACGTGGCGCATTAAGACTTGACAGACCTGTGTTTTAGCTCTGGTTCTGCCATTCATCACTTGCATGACAAGTCATATAGTTCCCAGACTGTTCCCAGAAAATAAAATTTCTTATTTGTGAAATGGCATGATAGTGTTACCTTGCAGAATAATTATGAGGATAGTATTATCTTGCAGGATAAAATAATAGGACCCAAAATGTCCTTAGAAAATGATAGCTCTTTTATAATTATTATTATGTATCATAGTGGGTTGCCAATAGGATTTTTTATGACATAACTTTTGTAGGGACAGTGTCAGGTTCTGTTAAAATGGGTTATCTCTGTGTATTTGTGTTTTATGTCATGGTTAGTGAGGAATGTTGGTAAGACTGACAGAAGCAGGCAGCAAAGCAGGTGAGTGAGAGGCAGCCAATAGAGGCTGCATGGAGTCTTATTAGTGAGGTCCATTTAGTCACAAATTCACATCCTGGGTATTCATTTGCATTGTACATAATAGCAAGAGCACTGAAGAGGGAGTCAATAATGCTAGATTTATTGCCTGGCTCTGTTGCAAACTGGTTGTGTGACGATGAACAACAGCCAAGTCCAAGTACCAGATTAGGCCCACCAGTTCAGAAACCTCTGTCCTCTGAAGTCTATTTAACAATGCTTTCCTCCTTTGTTCTCAAAGACAACAAAAAGACTCCTTGACACTGACTGGATCGCTCCCTCCATGGAACAACATCATGCAAAGGTTTATTAGAGAATGAAAGTTAGAAGCAGTTATCTTCTCCTTTGTGCCATCAGTTCACATTTTTCTCTCTTACCGCCTACAGCTGAAGGGCTTGTTTAATTTATCATCAGTATCCAAACAGAGACACTTTCGAGACTGAAAGGGGTTGCTACTGGCAATGAAACCAGAACAACAGGGAGAAACTGGGATTTTTCTGGACCAGTCAGGTTGTATGGCTACAGTGCCTCTTGATGGCACTTTGTTTACAAGTCTAACTTTCCCACCAGATTGTGTTCTCTCCGAGGCAGATCATGTCTCACTCATCGCAAGATCCCCAGCATCTTATACAGGGTTTAGGACACAGTGGATGCTTGGGTGTTTGGTGCATGAAGGAACTCATGAATTAACTAGTTGGGAACACGTTGGGTAACCTTTAGTAGCTCAGGTCAGCTCTTGGTGACTCTGGAAAATGAGCAGTAGACCAGTGATTTCAAGTTCCTTCCAACTTATCAGCCTGCAACTCTTCCCACCTTGGTCAGTTTCTGCTTATACCCTTCCTCTTGGATGACTGAGATGTGCTGTGTGAGCACCAGAGGAAAGCCCCAGCCCTGCCATGGAGCTAGTGGTGAGAGGGCTGTCAATGCTTCCTTTGCTCTGAGCCCAGGAAAAGAGCTCTTCACATCTGTGAGAGTCTGAATGGTAGAAAGGAGAAATAAATTAAGAAAACCATGCTGTGCCTTTTTGATTTATGGTCAGTTAAAAGAGAAAGGGAGAGAGAAAGAGACATAAAGAGGAGGCTCAACAGTGCCAGGGTCATAGAATATATTGGTGACCAGTGACCAGGATAGGAAGAGCCTCAGACAACTGTTTACTAAGGGAAATCTTTCAACCTGAGCTGGGGGAGCTGAGCCCTTGGAGTCCTCCAGCTTAAGCCCAGGGGCGGTATTTTTGTCAGTGGCAGCCCTTTCAGAGAACCATGACTGCAGTCATATTGAATCATGAACTAGATTAGCCACATTAGAGGTTTAGCTACAATATATTTCAAAGTTAAAACACAGGCTATGGCAGTGGTATCAAAACCTATAATTTCTGATGCAAATGAACTGCATGAAAAATGGCCCCTGACTACTGGGATAGACAGAGGATTATGTGAGTGAAATAACATGGCAGTTATGTCAAAATTGGAAGAATAACTGTATTCCAGAATAGTAAATTATTATCACGGCCTGACTGGTAGAGTAACCCATAAGGCAAGAGAATGTATTTTTTTTTGTACCTGGGTAAAATTACATTGTCAATTTTCTTTAGTCCCTCTTTAAAAACTGAGCATTCATTTTTGAAAATATGTGTGGAACATAAGGTGACATTTGGAAAAAAAGCATAATTTTCAAAGAGTACTGATCCCATTAGTTCTTATATTACAGATGTCGATGAATTTAACTTTTATAGTGTTGCTAACACATGGAAGGCATAAAACTGACTTTCAGCTACCTAGGATTTTCAACAACATCTCAGGGAAGTGCCTGACCTTTATAAAATGTTTTTGGGGGGCCATGCTATGGCATTGGATTTTGTGAGAACAAGTCCACACAATCAGAAATCTCTACCTTCAAATGCTAAGGTCATTTTTTATTGGCTGAGTAACCTTATGCAACCTACATAATTGTACTGAGCCTAACTTTTCTTATCTTTAAAATGGAGATAATACCTTTTTTATTAAGGCTTCATAAAGATTAGAAATGATAATAAGGGGAAAGTTTTAAAATATATTTATCTTCATATATCTATATACTCTAAAGAACAACTGATATCATTGTTATTATTATTTAGTCTTTGCTATGATAGGTATCTTGTAAAATTCATACTCTTAGGGTCAAGTTAGAGGTTAAAGCTGATAGAGTGGGTTTAGTATTTTCACATTTTCAACTTTTGTACGTTTGAATTGACTGTAGTAGTGGGTGGTGCGTGTATAGTGAATTAACCTTTTTAAAGGTAGCATTTTTAAAGTTTTTAACAGATTAAACTGTAGAATCCTCTCAATCTGAAGGAAAATATAGATCTATTTCATCTTTATTTTATTAAAATATCATTTACTTAATATCAGATTTTAAAATATTAAAATATTTAATATATATCATTTTTTAAAACTTTCATACTCACTGTTACTGTGAATTAGATCTATATACTCATACACACAAACACACAATAAGCAAATTTATATATTTTTAGAATTGCCCATCTATCCCAGAGACTCACAAAACAAGGTGGTAATAATTCGTTGAGAGCAAGCTTTTGGGGTTAGGCAAACGTGGGCCTGATTTGTAGCTTTCTTTTTTGCTAGCTGTGTGACCTCAGACTCAGCCTCTGTGTTCCTAGGTTTCCCCATCTAGGAAATGTAAGTAATATCTACTATACAATTGTTGTAGGGATTAAACAAGATAATGCATAAAATGCTTGCAATGGTGCCTATCACATGGTATAATCTGCATAAATATATCTGTTATTAAAAACGTTATGCAGGGTTTGAAACTATAATTTCATCAGAGAACAGAAATATTTACAGGGTTATTCCATACAAAGAAATCGTGTAAATATCCAAATAGTTCTGACAAGATGGTTAGCGGAATGGATCTAATTTCTGTGTAGACAATGGGATCTTTTTGGTCATTTTCATGACTGGATGGCATTGTTCACTTGTTGTTTCAATGCATTTCTCAGCTCCCAAAAACTATTCCAGAAAGAAAAGCAAAGTTAAACATTGTACCTGGTTAACTTAATACTATGTTTAGAAGAAATAAGACTTTAAAAAAAAATTATTTAATCTACCAATAAGTAGTTATGGTTTTGTGTTGATGTTATAGGTAAACTTAGTTTGATTCAGTGCATTATAGTGTTCAAATCATTTTTCACAACTGTTATTCCAGTAGGAGAGTATGGATATGATAAAGAAGTGGGACCAATACTGACAAATATGAGGAAAGCTAGTAAAAAATGTTAGGGTCCGAGTCAACATTTTTGTAGACTTGTATATATCTATATACCTATTTATATGTCTCTATCTATCTATCATTTTTCAATTATCTGTCTATTTATCATTTGTTATTTGAGGATTTGAAAATGGTCTACTTTGCCATCTAATAATTTTGATTATAGGTCTCTTCTTTCTTTTGTTAAAAATCCTCAAATTCAACAATTTGCACTCGGTTTCCCCCATGGTGAATGTAATGCATTACCATAATTCAAGTCATATTCAGTCAACCCTGTGGTCTCAGGGAGCCCATACACTTCAAATTTACTTCCAAGATCATGAAGCCATCCCCTATGGCAAGTGCAAAATGCCTTTGATGTGGGGTACAACATCTGTGCAGACCGACACACTTAACTTATGCAATGCTTTGATTTCACATTTTGATTGAAAGGTAAGGTCTTTTGAACCCAAGTACATTTAACATGAAGTCATAATAAACAATTAGGCAAATGGGCCTTGGTAGTTGTGGAGATAGCACCCTCGTTTTAAAGTCTGTCCTGGAACACCTGACAAGGAAAAAGAAAGACTTGTGTACTGTTACCACCATCATCTTGGGTTACCTGGTAGAAGTGACTCAGAATCAGCCCTTGAAATGCAACATGTTCAACATTGAACTTCAGAGATCCTAAATCTGCTCTTCTCTTGGTTTCCACAACTCAGATAATGGCACCAACATCTACTCGGGGGACTGTGCCAGGGCCGTTGTGTCATTCTTAATTCATTTCCTTCTCTTATCTTCATTTCTGTATGTAATTGATGACCAAGACTACTTACTTCTAAAGTTGCTCTCACGTATCTAGCACTGCTTTGTCCTCATGTCTTGCTTGCTAGTCACTGTAGTCTCCCTAATTTCCTTCCTGACACAGACTTGGCCTACTCCCCTCTTCCATTCTTTAGCCATGATGAAATCTTTAAGCTACTTTCTTTCCTGAACCAGTTTCTGCACAGGATTCCTCATGTGAAGTCCAATTTGTATTTCCTCATCCACATCACCTGCTGACTGTAAACTCCTCAGAGCAGGGAATAACTCTAGTACCTAGCAGAGTGGCACATATTCACTGTTCAAAGAATATCTGTTAAATCAATATATGATCTTAAATCTTCTGCTCCCTTTCCCTATAATTAAACACCAGACCCTGATATAGGCTTGTCTATATATCTGAGTCTGTGTTGGGCATAGGAAAGGTTTCTTATAGAAATGCCACTGGGAACCTGGATTATTGTGATTTAATGAAATGTTATTAAGAGATATTAGAGCATGAAGTTCCATCTCTCATCTGCGGGTAGTGGAAATGGAGCAGAACTGATGTACGGCTTCTTGTAGAGAACAAGCCAATTTTGGAAAGAAGTGCAGGGAAAGAAGGCAGAGTGGAAAGAATGTTTTGTGCACACGTTTCTTTCCTCTTCCCAGTTTACAGATTTTTTTCTGAATTGTGGTACTTAGTTGGGTGATAAGAGAATTCATTAGTCATGTATACACATAATTTTCAAGTGCTGTCCTTAGGCAAGGCTCAATAAGCATCAAAGAGACTTCAAAGGGACAGGCTTCCTGCCTCCCCAAATTCTAAAAGGTTGAGAAGATGAGATTTTAATAAAAGTATCAGTTATAAAAAGAGTCAAAACAGGAGTTATTTAGATGGTTATGACAATTGAGATGAGAAGTGCTGAATAGTTGAGATTCTATTTGGTAACAGGGCAAAATAATTATAAATTTCTCAGTCAGTGCTCTTCTGCTGCCCTCCATAAAATGAAAGTTTACACTGGAAGGAGTATGAACTTGGAGTCACATGAATTTGTGACTCTGTCATATCCTTGAAAAAAAGCTGTGGGAAGAAACCTGCTTAGTCACCCTGATCCTAAATTTTCTTACTTAAAAAACTGGGTTAAGACATACTTTATTAGGTTATCATTACATAAGATCAGTTGTGAATTAACATGACTCATGCAAAATTGCCTAATATTATGACTATTTGTTTCAATGTCAGGGCTCAGAATACATAGGAATTGTTACATGCCTAAGGGTTAGAGGAAATATTTAGAGGAGAGCCAAGTTTTCAAAGGAAGATTCAAGTATGCAATAATTTTGTCCAGGATCTAAGAGGCAACATTATGTGAAAATAAGGGAAGCAAGATGGAGCCATCACTTTAGGGGACTGGGAGGTGTTTGTGGAGGTAACCTAACATATGATGACAGGGCAGATACCAAGTAGGGCACTGTCTGGGCTGGCCAGGAAGAAAACCTATTTATGCATTATTGTGGTAGGCAGAATTCTAAGATAGGCCCCCCATTAACCCATGCCCTTTCATCCCCTCCCCTTGAATGTGGATGTGATGGGCAAACATAGGATATCTTTTTCATAATTATGCTGTATTATATGGGAAAAGGGGTTTTACAGACATAATAAAGTCAATTAGTCAGTTGGTTATGAGTTGATCAGAAGAGAAACATCCTGGGTGGTACTGAACAAACCAGGTGAGCCCCTAAAAGAGATGAAAAAACAGCAGCAGAATCTCCAACTGTCTTTGAAGAAGTAGGTCATCACCTTTTGAGATGAGTTGCCATGTGACAAGGACCTGAGAGTGGCCTCTAGGAGTTAACAATGGTCCCTGGCTGATAGCCTGCAAGAAAATAAGGACTTTGGTTAGAGAATCATGAGGAAATGAATTTTATCAACAATCAGTGACCTTTTAGGAGGGTCCTGAGTCACACATGAAATGATAGCTCTAGAAAACACCTTGATTTCAGCCTCATGAAACCCGTAGGTCCTAGCTAACCTGTACCCAGACTCCTGACCCAAGAATATGTGAGATAATAAATTTGTGTTTTTAGCTGCTAATTTTGTTCTGCAATATCAGAAAATGAACATACTTACTCTTCCTTGTCTACTTCAGGCAGAACTAGTTGTTTCATCCTTTTGGTTCTTATAGCCTTCTAATCTCTCCTTAGTTAAGAGCCCCAGTCACCTTATTCTGTAATGCTGAGTTATGGCTCTTTCTACAAACTCTTTGTAAGGATGTGAGCTCTTTATAGAAGCTAGGTGTAGTAGAAAACATTTGGATTCCTTTAGAATCAAGGAGACCTATGTTCTAGTCCTGGTTCTACCAGTTAATCAGTGTATAATTTTGGCAGCCTACTGAACTCAAAACATCAGTTCTTATTGACAAAATGACAATAACACTACTAGACAAGTGGTTCTCAAAGGGAGCAATTTCACAACCCCCAGGGGACATTTGGTAATGCCTGAAGGTATTTTGATTGTCCCAATTCAGGGTGGGGATGTCATCTCGTACAGAGATACTGGAGATGCTGCCAAAATATAATGTGTAGGGCAGCCCCCCATAATGAATTATGTGGCCCAAAGTGTCTGTAGGGCCGAAGTTGAGAAATCCGTCAATAGACTAATAAAATTGTTAGGAAGAATGTGAAATGGTCTATGTAGTGCTTTAAATTCTGTGGGAGAGGTCATAATTCCTTTTTGAGAGGACTCTCTAAATTATTTGGAGAACTTTCTATAAACTACATATATGCTTCCACTTTCCTTACATGATCCTGAATTTGACTTCTTTACTCTTTCTCATTCCAAGTTGCTACACACATTAAGAAATGTTACAAATGGGAGTTTCTTGTGCAAGGAATAGCATGCAGCCAGGAAATGGTTTGAGAACCATTGGCTCTAAATCATGGTGGATACTGAATGGTTCCCTTTTTCCTTTCTGAGGCATATGAATTTGTCTTATGATTAGCACGTATCCGCATGCCTAACCTGTATCAGGAATATTATCAGTAATTAACTATGCTTGAAAAATGAATGCCCTTTTAAAAAAATAATATTTTGTAATTTATTGCTTATCTGGCATTTTGTTCCTATTATGTTATATTTTGAAAATTAAACCTTATGGGAAAAGTGGGAAGAGAATAAACTTACAATTGAGAACTAACTGTGTCACATTGACCTATTGATTTAATATTTCCAAACCTCTCAAAAGGAGGTGTTATAACATCTGTCCCATAAAATTGCAAGGATTAAAGGAAAGCTGCTAAACTACTCCCATCTTTCTAGATGGAGCCCAAATTTCAGCTCCTTCATGAAGGCTATGGTAACTCCCATGGTGACCGTACTGTTCGTGCAAGGAACTTCATCTCTGTGTCAACTATTGCACATATTTATAATACATTTATTTGTTTGTACTTCTGTTTCCTTTACTTGAGAGATGTGTGGGTGATTTTTTAATTAAACTTTTAAATTTTGAAATAATTATATATTCAAATCTTATAAGAAATAAAACAGAAAATTCCAAGTATTCTTTACATAGTTCTCTCAAAGGTAATACCTCACAGCATTGTAGTACCAAATTACAACCAAGATATTGACCTCAGCAGCCAAGATAAGAACATTTCCATCACCACCAGGATCCCTCATGTTGCCCTTTTACAGCAACACCTGCATCCCTCCCAGTGGACTTACTTGTCACTTCCTGGTGACCATGAATCTACTCATCATTTCTATAATGTTGTCATTTCAAGAAAGATATATAAATGAAATCATAGAGAATATTACCTTTTGGCATTGGCTTTTTTCATTGGGTATAATTCTCCAGAGATTCATCCAGGTAGCTGTAAATATTTTACTGTCTTTTGTTGCTGAGTGGTATTCCATGATATGAATGTATTAGAATTTGCTTAACTATTTCTCCATTGAAGGGTATCTGGATTGCCCCCAGTTTGGGGCTAGTGTGAATAGAATATGATATAAACATTTCTGTAGAATTTTTTAAGATTTTATTTATTTATTTTGGCAGACAGAGATCACAAGCAGGCAGAGAGAGAGAGGAGGGGAAGCAGGCTCTCTGCTGAGCAGAGAGCCTGATGCTGGGCTCCATCCCAGAACCCTGGGATCATGACCTGAGCTGAAGGCAGAGGCCTTAACCCACTGAGCCACCCAGACACCCCCATTTGTGTAGAATTTTGAGTGAACATAAATAATTTCTGGGATAAATGCTAGAGTGTTACTGCTGTCATATGGTAGTTGCATGTTTATTATTTCAGAAACTTTCAAATTATTTTCCAAAGTGATGTGTCATTTTACATTTTTGCCAGCAACATATAAGTGATCCAGTTTCTCCTCATCTTTCCCAGCATCTGGTGTTCTCACTATTTTTTATTTTAGCCATTCTAATAAGTATGTAGTGATATATCATTGTTGTTTTAATGATCACTTCTCTAATGTGCCATGATGTCAAATGTCATTTCATATGCTGTATAACTATATGACATCTGTGTATTATCTTTAGTAAAATGTTTCTTCATGTCTTGCTCATTTTCTAATTGGATGTTTATTAACTGTTGAGTTTCTTTTTCTTTTCTTTCTTTCTTTCTTTTTTGCCTATGGATATTTAATTCTTCCAACACCATTTGCTGAAAGAGTTTTCCTTAGTAAGTTGCTTTTATACGTTTGTCAGAAATCACTTGGGCCTATTATATGGGCCTATTTCTGGCTTCTCTATTTTCTATATAAAGCTTCTTGTATGGGTCTATTTCTGAGTTCTGTATTCTGTTCCACTACTATATGTATCCCAGTGATGATGTTAAAGGCTTGATTATTCTATCTAAATAATTGGTCTTGATAGTGGGTAAATGGTCTCATTACACTATCTTATTTTTTTAAAAAAATTAACAATTCTAATTTCTCTGCTTTTCCATATAAATTTTAAAATAATCTTGTCCATGTCTACAATATGCTGGGATATTGGGTGGGGTTATATTAAATCTATTTATCTTCTAGGGAGAATTACATCTTTACTGGGTTGTCTTCTAATGCATGAATATTGTATCTCCATTTACTTAGATCTTCCTTGGTTTATTTCATTAGCATTTTATCATTTTAGCATGTAAGTCCTAAACATACTTGGTTAGATTTATGACTAAGAATTTATTTTTTGAGTGATTATAAGTATTATTATATTTTTATTTTCAGTTTTCATGTTTTTGTGGCTAGTATATAAAAATATAATGAATATTTTTATGTATATCTTGTTTTCTTGCTACCTTGCTGAAGCTGTTTATTAGTTTACCTGAGTTTTCATCAATAAATTTTTGGGGATTTTCTTTTTTTTATTTTAATTTTTTATTTTTTATAAACATGTATTTTTATCCTCAGGGGTACAGGTCTGTGAATCGCCAGGTTTACACACTTCACAGCACTCACCAAAGCACATACCCTCCCCAATGTCCATAACCCCACCCCCCTTCTCCCAAACCCCCTACCCCCAGCAACCCTCAGTTTGTTTTGTGAGATTAAGAGTGACTTATGGTTTGTCTCCCTCCCAATCCCATCTTGTTTCATTGATTCTTCTCCTACCCACTTAAGCCCCCATGTTGCATCACCACTTCCTCATATCAGGGAGATCATATGATCGTTTTCTTTCTCTGCTTGACTTATTTCGCTAAGCATGACACGCTCTAGTTCCATCCATGTTGTCGCAGATGGCAAGATTTCATTTCTTTTGATGGCTGCATAGTATTCCATTGTGTATATATACACCACATCTTCTTGATCCATTCATCTGTTGATGGACATCTAGGTTCTTTCCATAGTTTGGCTATTGTGGACATTGCTGCTATAAACACTCAGATGCATGTGCCCCTTTGGATCACTACGTTTGTATCTTTAGGATAAATACCCAGTAGTGCAATTGCTGGGTCATAGGGCAATTCTATTTTCAACATTTTGAGGAACCTCCATGCTGTTTTCCAGAGTGGTTGCACGAGCTTGCATTCCCACCAACAGTGTAGGAGGGTTCCCCTTTCTCCGCATCCTCGCCAGCATCTGTCATTTCCTGACTTGTTGATTTTAGCCATTCTGACTGGTGTGAAGTGATATCTCATTGTGGTTGTGATTTGTATTTCCCTGATGCCGAGAGATATGGAGCACTTTTTCATGTGTCTGTTGGCCATCTGGATGTCTTCTTTGCAGAAATGTCTGTTCATGTCCTCTGCCCATTTCTTGATTGGATTATTTGTTCTTTGGGTGTTGAGTTTGCTAAGTTCTTTATAGATTCTGGACACTAGTCCTTTATCTGATATGTCGTTTGCAAATATCTTCTCCCATTCTGTCAGTTGTCTTTTGATTTTGTTAACTGTTTGCTTTGCTGTGCAAAAGCTTTTGATTTTGATGAAATCCCAATAGTTCATTTTTGCCCTTGCTTCCCTTGCCTTTGGCGATGTTCCTAGGAAGATGTTGCTGCGGCTGAGGTCGAGGAGGTTGCTGCCTGTGTTCTCCTCAAGGATTTTGATGGATCCCTTTCGCACATTGAGGTCCTTCATCCATTTTGAGTCTATTTTCGTGTGTGGTGTAAGGAAATGGTCCAATTTCATTTTTCTGCATGTGGCTGTCCAATTTTCCCAGCACCATTTATTGAAGAGGCTGTCTTTTTTCCATTGGACATTCTTTCCTGCTTTGTCGAAGATGAGTTGACCATAGAGTTGAGGGTCTATTTCTGGGCTCTCTATTCTGTTCCATTGATCTATGTGTCTGTTTTTGTGCCAGTACCATGCTGTCTTGATGATGACAGCTTTGTAATAGAGCTTGAAGTCCGGAATTGTGATGCCACCAACATTGGCTTTCTTTTTCAATATCCCTTTGGCTATTCAAGGTCTTTTCTGGTTCCATATAAATTTTAGAATTATTTGTTCCACTTCTTTGAAAAAGATGGATGGTACTTTGATAGGAATTGCATTAAATGTGTAGATTCCTTTAGGTAGCATAGACATTTTCACAATATTTATTTTTCCAATCCAGGAGCATGGAACATTATTCCATTTCTTTGTGTCTTCCTCAATTTCTTTCATGAGTACTTTATAGTTTTCTGAGTATAGATTCTGTGCCTCTTTGGTTAGGTTTATTCCTAGGTATCTTATGGTTTTGGGTGCAATTGTAAATGGGATTGACTCCTTAATTTCTTTCTTCTGTCTTGTTGTTGGTGTAGAGAAATGCAACTGATTTCTGTGCATTGATTTTATATCCTGACACTTTACTGAATTCCTGTGCACGTTCTAGCAGTTTTGGAGTGGAGTCTTTTGGGTTTTCCACATATAGTATCATATCATCTGCGAAGAGTGATAATTTGACTTCTTCTTTGCTGATTTGGATGCCTTTAATTTCCTTTTGTTGTCTGATTGCTGAGGCTAGGACTTCTAGTACTATGTTGAATAGCAGTGGTGATAATGGGCATCCTTGCCGTGTTCCTGACCTTAGCGGAAAAGCTTTTAGTTTTTCTCCATTGAGAATGATATTTGGGTTTTTCATAGATGGCTTTGATGATATTGAGGTATGTGCCCTCTATCCCTACACTTTGAAGAGTTTTGATCAGGAAGGGATGCTGTACTTTGTTAAATGCTTTTTCAGCATCTATTGAGAGTATCATATGGTTCTTGTTCTTTCTTTTATTGATGTGTTGTATCACATTGACTGATATGCGGATGTTGAACCAACCTTGCAGCCCTGGAATAAATCCCACTTGGTAGTGGTGAATAATCCTTTTAATGTACTGTTGAATCCTATTGGCTAGTATTTTGGTGAGAATTTTCGCATCTGTATTCATCAAGGATATTGGTCTATAGCTCTTTTTTTTGATGGGATCCTTGTCTCGTTTTGGGGTCAAGGTGATGCTGGCCTCATAAAATGAGTTTGGAAGTTTTCCTTCCATTTCTATTTTTTGGAACAGTTTGAGGAGAATAGGAATTAGTTCTTCTTTAAATGTTGGGTAGAATTCCCCCGGGAAGCCGTCTGGGCCTGGGCTTTTGTTTGTTTGGAGATTTTTAATGACTGTTTCAATCTCCTTACTGGTTATGGGTCTGTTCAGGTTTTCTATTTCTTCCAGGTTCAGTTGTGGTAGTTTATATGTTTCTAGGAATGCATCCATTTCTTCCAGATTGTCAAATTTATTGGCGTAGAGTTGCTCATAGTATGTTCTTATAATAGTTTTTATTTCTTTGGTGTTAGTTGTGATCTCTCCTCTTTCATTCATGATTTTATTTATTTGGATCCTTTCTCTTTTCTTTTTGATAAGTCTGGTCAGGTGCTTATCAATTTTATTAATTCTTTCAAAGAACCAGCTCCTAGTTTCGTTGATTTGCTCTATTGTTTTTTTGGTTTCTATTTCATTGATTTCTGCTCTGATCTTTATGATTTCTCTTCTCCTGCTGGGCTTAGGGTTTCTTTCTTGTTCTTTCTCCAGCTCCTTTAGGTGTAGGGTTACGTTGTGTACCTGAGACCTTTCTTGTTTCTTGATAAAGGCTTGTACCGCTATATATTTTCCTCTCAGGACTGCCTTTGTTGTGTCCCACAGATTTTGAACCGTTGTATTTTCATTATCATTTGTTTCCATGATTTTTTTCAATTCTTCTTTAATTTCCCGGTTGACCCATTCATTCTTTAGAAGGATGCTGTTTAGTCTCCATGTATTTGGGTTCTTTCCAAACTTCCTCTTGTGGTTGAGTTCTAGCTTCAGAGCATTGTGGTCTGAAAATATGCAGGGAATGATCCCAATCTTTTGATACCAGTTGAGTGGTCTGAAAATATGCAGGGAATGATCCCAATCTTTTGATACCAGTTGAGTCCTGATTTAGGACCGAGGATGTGATCTATTCTGGAGACTGTTCCATGTGCACTAGAGAAGAATGTGTATTCTGTTGCTTTGGGATGAAATGTTCTGAATATATCTGTGATGTCCATCTGGTCCAATGTGTTGTTTAAGGCCTTTATTTCCTTTTTGATCTTTTGCTTGGATGATCTGTCCATTTCAGTGAGGGGAGTGTTAAAGTCCCCTACTATTATTGTATTATTATTGATGTGTTTCTTTGAATTTGTTATTAATTGGTTTATATAGTTGGCTGCTCCCACGATGGGGGCATAGATATTTAAAGTTGTTAGATCTTCTTGTTGGACAGACCCTTTGAGTATGATATAGTGTCTTTCCTCATCTCTTATTATAGTCTTTGGCTTAAAATCTAATTGATCTGATATAAGGATTGCCACTCCTGCTTTCTTCTGATGTCCATTAGCATGGTAAATTCTTTTCCACCCCCTCACTTTAAATCTGGAGGTGTCTTCAGGCTTAAAATGAGTTTCTTGGAGGCAACATATAGATGGGTTTTGTTTTTTTTATCCATTCTGATACCCTGTGTCTTTTGATTGGGGCATTTAGCCCATTCACATTCAGGGTAACTATTGAGAGATATGAATTTAGTGCCATTGTATTGCCTGTAAGGTGACTGTTACTGTATATTGTCTCTGTTCCTTACTGATCTAATACTTGTAGGCTCTCTCTTTGCTTAGAGGACCCCTTTCAGTATTTCCTGTAGAGCTGGTTTGGTGTTTGCAAATTCTTTCAGTTTTTGTTTGTCCTGGAAGCTTTTAATCTCTCCTTCTATTTTCAATGATAGCCTAGCTGGATATAGTATTCTTGGCTGCATGTTTTTCTCGTTTAGTGCTCTGAAAATATCATGCCAGCTCTTTCTGGCCTGCCAGGTCTCTGTGGATAAGTCAGCTGCAAATCTAATATTTTTACCATTGTATGTTACAGACTTCTTTTCCCGGGCTGCTTTCAGGATTTTCTCTTTGTCGCTGAGACTTGTAAATTTTACTATTAGGTGACGGGGTGTGGGCCTATTCTTATTGATTTTGAGGACTTGTAAATTTTACTATTAGGTGATGGGGTGTGGGCCTATTATTATTGATTTTGAGGGGCATTCTCTGAACCTCCTGAATTTTGATGCTCGTTCCCTTTGCTATATTAGGGAAATTCTCCCCAATAATTCTCTCCAGTATACCTTCTGCTCCCCTCTCTCTTTCTTCTTCTGGAATCCCAATTATTCTAATGTTGTTTTGTCTTTTTTTTTTTTTTAAGATTTTATTTGTTTATTTGTCAGGGATAGAGGGAGAGAGAGCAAGCAAGCACAGGCAGACAGAGAGGCAGACAGAGGCAGAGGGAGAAGCAGCCTCCCTGCCAAGCAAGGAGCCCAATGTGGGACTTGATCCCAGGACACTGGGATCATGACCTGAGCCGAAGGCAGCTACTTAACCAAATGAGCCACGCAGGCGTCCCTAATGTTGTTTCGTCTTATGGTGTCACTTATCTCTCGAATTCTCCCCTCGTGGTCCAGTAGCTGTTTGTCCCTCTTTTGCTCAGCTTCTTTATTCTCTATCATTTGGTCTTCTATATCACTAATTCTTTCTTCTGCCTCATTTATCCTAGCAGTGAGAGCCTCCATTTTTGATTGCACCTCATTAATAGCTTTTTTGATTTCAACTTGGTTAGATTTTAGTTTTTTTATTTCTCCAGAAAGGGCTTTTATATCTCCCGAGAGGGTTTCTCTAATATCTTCCATGCCTTTTTCGAGCCCGGCTAGAACCTTGAGAATTGTCATTCCGAACTCTAGATCTGACATATTACCAATGTCTGTATTGATTAGGTCCCTAGCCTTCGGTACTGCCTCCTGTTCTTTTTTTTGTGTTGAATTTTTCCGCCTTGTCATTTTGTCCAGATAAGAGTAAATGAAGAAGCAAGTAAAATACTAAAAGGGTGGCAACAACCCCAGGAAAATATGCTCTAACCAAATCAGAAGAGATCCCAAATCGTGAGGGGGGAGAAAGGGGAGTAAAAAGAGGTTCAAAAAGAAAGAAAGAAAAAAAAGAAAGGAATTAAAAAAAGAAAACAAATAAAGGAAAATATAAAAAAGAAAATATACATATATATATTAGATAAACTAGTTAAAAAACGTTAAAAAAGAAAAGTGTAAAAGTTGAAAAAAAATTTTAGCAGAAGAAGAGAAAAAAAAATGAAAAAGAAAAAAATTAAATTAACTGCAAGACTAAAAAAATCCCAGGGAGAAAGCCATGAGTTCCGTGCTTTGCTTTCTCCTCCTCTGGAATTCTGCTGCTCTCCTTGGTATTGAAACCGCACTCCTTGGTAGGTGAACTTGGTCTTGGCTGGGTTTCTTGTTGATCTTCTGGGGGAGGGGCCTGGTGTTGTGATTCTCAAGTGTCTTTGCGCCAGGCGGAATTGCACTGCCCTTACCAGGGGCTGAGTAATCCACTCAGGTTTGCTATCAGGAGCTTTTGTTCCCTGAGCGCTTTCTGTAGAGTTCCGGAGAACAGGAATACAAATGGCGGCCTCCTGGTCTCTGACCCGGAGGAGCCGAGAGCCTGGGGCCCCACTCCTCAGTGCACCCTCAGAGAACAGTGCCCAGTAACTCCCATCTGCCTGACCTGCGGCCGCGCTCTGAGCTCACCGAGCCTGCGACCAGTTCAAGGTAACCCCTAGCTGGGAGCTTACTGTCGGCTCTGTCTCTGTAGCCGGCTTTCCCATTCCAATACCCGCAAGCTCTGCGACACACAGACACCCCCGATCCTTCTGTGACCCTGCGGGACCTGAGGCCACGCTGACCCCGCATGGGCTTTGCCCCGGTTTAGCCTCTGGAGCGATGTCCCTCAGTGGAACAGACTTTTAAAGTCCTGATTTTGTGCTCCATTGCTCCGCCGCTTGCTGGGAGCCAGCCCCTCCCCCTGGGGTCTATCTTCCCGTCGCTTTGGATTCACTTCTCTGCCAGTCCTACCTTTCAGAAAGTGGTTGTTTTTCTGTTTCCAGAATTGCTGTTTGCAGGTGTTTGCAATCTTTAGATAAGCTATCTAGCTGATCTCCTGCTGGCTGAAGTAGTCTCAGCCTGCTACTTCTCCGCCATCTTGACTCCTCCCCCTTTTTGGGGATTTTCTATGTAGATAATTATGCCATTTATAAGCAGGGGCAGCTTTATATTGTTCTCTTCTGATTACCATGCATTTCTTTTCTTTTCCTGTCTTATATTGCTTAAAACTTACAGCAGTATGTAGAAAAAAAACATTGGGAACAGACATTCTTAGCTTGTTCTTTATCTTAGGGGGAGAATATTCAGAATTTTACTATTAAGTATGATGTTAGTTGTCAGTTTTTTTGTAGATGCACATTATCAGATTGAGGAGTTTCCCCCAATCCTATTTTTCTGAGAGTTTTTGTCATGATCCAATGTTGAATTTTATCAAATGCTTTTTCTGCATCAATTGATATGATCATGTGATTTTTCTGTTTTAGTGAGTGTATATAGTGTATGGTATTGATTGCTTTTCAAATATTGAAACAGTCATATCTTGGAATAAACTCTAATTGGTCATGGTCTATAATTCTTTTTATATATTGCTAAATTCTTTTTGCTGACATTTTGTTTAGAGTTTTTGCGTATATTTTCATTAGTAATATTTTTATTATCTTTGGTTTTGTTATCATGAGAATATTAGCTTCACAAAATGAATTGGGAAGAGTTGTCTTCTACTTCCTAGAAGATATTTCATTGACTTTTAAGACTTCTGGAATATTTGGCATATATTTCAGTGAAAGCTTCTGGAATTGATTTCTTTTTTGCAATCTTTAAATTATGAACTTAATTTCCTTGGTAGGTGTAAAGTTTTTTCCGGCGAGATAAACACAACACCAGGCAAAGTGGGTGCAAGGCAAGATTTATTAAAAACACTCTCCGGGGAAGTTTCAGGGCTCAGGAGAAGGGGAGCCAGGAAAGTTGCGCCGGGAGGAGGTGGGCACCCTTGGGCGAGGTTCCGTCACTCTGGAAAGCAGAGTGGCAGAAGTCACTCCCAAGGCAGGGAGGAGGGGGCTTTTAAGGGGTTTTGGGGAAAGCTCAGGGGTCTTTTGGCAAGTTTCCCTTATTTGGATATCCCGCCGCTCATCGGGATCCCATTGGTCCACAGGAGCCCGGGGCGGGGGTCTCAGATTCCTGCTTGGGCCTTTGTTCTCCTATCCGAGCTCAGGTCTTGTGGTGGGAACTTTCGCCATCTTTAGTAGCC
>NC_081559.1:175048633-175075728 GCF_022355385.1 Mustela nigripes | reverse complement strand
CATTGGTCCACAGGAGCCCGGGGCGGGGGTCTCAGATTCCTGCTTGGGCCTTTGTTCTCCTGTCCGAGCTCAGGTCTTGTGGCGGGAACTTTCGCCATCTTTAGTAGCCCTTCCTGCCAGCCCAACAGTAGGTATAGAACTATTCAAATTAATTCATATAGTTGAGGTGTGGTCATTTGTATTTTTCAAAGAATTGGTTCATTTTATCTAAGTTGCCAAATATAGGTGTGTAGAATTTGTAGTATTCCCTTATTATCCTTTCCATGTATGCAGATTTTGCCATTAGTCCCTTTTTTTCATTTCTGAGATTGCTAATTTTTATTTCTTTCTCTGTCATTACTAACCAGGAAAGTTGGAAATCCAAACTCCCTACCTAGTTTCTACTGACACTTTGGCAGGGACCTGATGGGGATGAAATCCTTGGCCCCATATTCTGTCATCTTTCATACCACTATGGCAAGAGAGTGGTTGTGAGGGATGGGCTGCATGTTATAGCCAGATGAGGGTATAGGGCTTTCTGCTCGACCTTTGTTGCCATGGGTGGAGGTGGGTCCACTTTTTTTCTTTTTTAGAGGTGTTTGGTTATTTTGTTTTTAAGGTTTTATTTATTTGTTTGAGAGAGAGAGAAAGTGAGTGAGGAGAGAGAGAACATGAGCTTGGGTGGGGGAGCAGAAGGAAAAGGAGAAGCAGACTCTCCACTGAGCAAGGAGCCTGATGTGAGACTTGATCCTGGGACTCTAGGATCATGCCCTGAGCCAAAGGCAGATGCTTAACTGACAGCCACCCAGGCACCCCAGAATAGAATGGTTATTGTCTAAAAGTTTTCTCTCTTACTAGAATGCTTCTTTGTCTAGAGGGAACAAGTTTTTGATGTTTTTATTTCTTTCTCAACCTGTTGATATTTCCACACTGAAATCTTATGTAGCTCTAGGTGTGGGGTATATGAGGAAAAATAAAAGCCTAAGGAATTTACTGCTATGTCCTTCCTTGTGTTCTGAGTTTCCTGGCTGATCTGCTTTATTCCTTCTAACTTACAGAGTCTTTGTCTTATATATAATGCCCAGGGCTTTGTTTTTGTTGTTGTTATTGTTGTTTTTAAGATTTATTTATGATGGGACCAGGGAGGGAGACAAACCATAAAAGACTCTTAATATCAGGAAACAATCTGATGGTTCCTGGAGGGGAATTGGGGTGAAAGGGATGGGGTGGTTGGGTGATGGACATTAGGGAGGGTATGTGCTATGGTGAGTGCTGTGAGTTGTGTATAACTGATGGTTCACAGACCTGTACCCCTGAAACAAATAATACATTACATGTTAATTTAAAAAAAAAAAGATTTATTTCTTTATTTGAGAGATTGAGGGGAGGGATAGAGGAAGAGAATCTTTAAGCAGACTCTCCACTGAGCACAGAACCTGACATGGGGATGGATCTCACAACCCATGAGATCATGACTTGAGCTTAAACCAAGAGTCCAGTGCTTAACCAGCTGAGCCACCCAGTTGCCCCATGCTCATGGGTTTTAACTCTCCTTAATGGGAAGAACAGGGAAAACTATGTCCATCTTGTTAAAACTGAAGTTAAATAGTAATTCTTATTATTTTTATTGTAATCTGCAGCACCTATATTTGGGGTACTTAATGAAGGTTGAAAAGGAAGTGATAGAGAAATTATTTTAAACTGTAAAGCAGAAAATAAATGTAACAAATTATTTCTTTTCCATCATTTTTTAAAATAATATGGAAACTAGGAAATCTTGTACTTGTTACTAATGATAGTGGCTTTAGATTGTTTTTGTTGTGTTTTCGCATTTGACTTTATTGGAGCTAATGCTTGTGAAGTGGAATAGTCATGGTGGGGTAGCACAAAAGGAAACAAATTCCATTAGCATAAATGAGCCAATACCACAAAGACCAATATTTGCTTCAAATTGCTTGGTAAACAGGAAGTACACGGAAAATATGTCTAAATGAGCACTGTTTCTTTTGAATTAAGGCATGGAGAGTGTTGTTTTTGTGTTAATGTAGATACACTCCCTGTTTCATCAGCACATCTGTCAGAGACTGGGTTATTGTGAGGAAAGGGTGTCACTGAGGGGTGAACAGTCGTGTGACTTCATAGCTAATTTAACTTGTCAAAATGTCACATAGCTGAGTTATCTACTGAGAATTGCTACTCCTTTCAGAAAAACAGAGCAGGTTTAATTTTGTGTAGTAGTTAATACTTACCTGAATGATTGTCTGTAAAGCATATTTTGGTAAGTTGAATTTTTCCATTTGTTTCCATTATATATTTATATATAATATAAATCCTCAGAGATAAATCTTCAGCAAATATCGTAGTAATGTGTCATAGCCTAAAACTTTGCTTATAGAAAAGCCTCTTCTGACTATACATTGCATATCCCTTTCTTATAACACTCATCGCACAGAATCCAAAGAAATATCTCTTCTACAACCTTGTTTCTATTCCACATTAAATATGCCCTTTGAAAATCTGAGCATTCATTTTGATGAAACCAATTTTCTTTTTGTAGAGCTTTCTTGACAGGAGCATATCCTTGAATTGAAGTATTTGAAGTGCTATAAAATGATTTTATGCTGTCAAATATTTTGGTTCAATATAGGTGGCTCTATTTTTTTTTTTTTTCTGGTTTTCGGTTGTTCATAGAACCACTCAAGACATGTATTTTCCTTCAGTTCTTTCTTACCTTTTATTGTCCGTGTCTTTTACCTTCTTCTTGTTTGGTGAGTTGGTGTTTTTTCTAGAAAATGCACAATCCTGTTCCTTTTGATGTACCCTGAATTTCACCATTTACAAATGGGCTTTCACAGTAAGAAAGGTGTTACAGGCTTATTGATTATCACCCTATTTGAAGGTGCAGTCTTGGATCCTCTTCTTGGCTTCAGTGAAACTGACTAAATGGTCATGATTCAGAACATTGGACAGTCACAAATCACTAGTGTGAAGTAAACGCAGACAGTTTCTGAAGTTAATACGTCAGCTCATGTGAATCAATATGTTGTCTAACTGGCCAACTATTATTATTCTCCCTGTGTAGAATTTTTTTCACACTTTTCTTATCTAGCCTCCATAGAGGAGTCATTACCTAGTTTGGATCACTTTTCTTATAGGTGCTCATAGCGTTTATTATTTCATTTATTCAATCAATCAATATCTATTGCGAACTGTTATGTAGTAGGAATAATTTTAAGCTTTGTCTATTCCAGCACTTTCATGTTCTTCTTAAAAAAAAAAAAAAAGATTTATTTATTTACTTGAAAGAGACAGAGAGTGTGAACAGGGAGGCCAGGAGGGGGAGAGAATGTCATGCAGACTCCCCACTGAGTGTGGAGCCCAGTGCAGGACTCGATCCCACCACTCTGAGATTATGACCTGAGCCAAAATCAGGTCAGATGCTTACCCAGCTGAGCCACCCAGGTGCCTCCTTCATGTCTCTTTTTTAATAATTATTCAAAATCTTATTCACTTAAAATCTGCTGAGTAGCTACTATTTGGTGGGCTTTGTGCTAGACACATTCCCCTGCGTTGTTGGATGGTTTTGCTTTTAGTTGCTTCTTTGTGTAGATTGTGAAGTTCTGACCAGACTTTAACTCCTAGAAGGCAGAAACAGTGTTTTATTCACTTATGTTTTCGTTGTATCTTTGATAGTGCCTGGTTCTTAGTAGGTGCTCATATGTTTTTAATGGATGAAAACACAGGTAGGCCTGCTTTTGGTGGTAGAGTAAGGCCTGTGTTACTTACTGCATGTGAAAGGTCGTCTCTGCCTGTGGTGTCTGTGTACACGTCAATTCTATCATAAGCAGTTCCAGCCTAATTGACTCTCCTCAGGCATAGAGATGTTTTCCCTCAATCGGATTATGTGCCATTTACCATATACTACTTGATGCCAAAGTATGCTCTCCTGATGAGCATGACATTTTATTTGCATGCACATAAGCAAGTTCATAGTGTTTAATTTGAAAGTGCAATCCCACTAAGAATGCATTTGTTTATATTTATTTAGATTTATTTAAAAGCTTTTTTTTTTTTGGATGGATCACATGGAGGTGGTCTAGGATATGGAAGCCTGAAAAAGCTGATGAAAGCTGGCTCTCTCTTGGAGAATGGATTTGGGATGAAAAAAATGTGACCTTTAGTAAACTTCAGCCCTCTTTTGTTCTTGTTCCAGAACATTCTACAAGTAGAAACTCCTAGATCTCTTAAGGTATTTGTTTGTTTGTTTGTTTCCTGTTGATTTTATAGACTGATCATATATGTCTTTGGTGTTTGAGGTGAGTCTTCTGGTGTTTAGGTGGAGTAGGTTTGAAGGGAGCTGGTTGGTGGTTGGGGTGGGGGTATATTTGAGAGGAGTTTCCAAGGACAAATATGTCCAGGTTTCTAATAGTTAAGGATTAACTATCACTCCTTCAGGTCAACTTCAGTTATTATCAGTCAATCCATCAAGGTAATTTCATGCTGCCTCAAGGGACTGATTTTCTCAAAAATGTCATAAATATGATGGGTGGAGCAAGAGGTTCAGTTTTGCTTTGATGCAAAGTTGCCTGCATCCAGAATGAGGCAGCCCATCCTTAGTCTGTTGTGTTATAGGTATTCCCTTTGTTGGTAGAAGATTTAGGAAGAAAAAACAAGAAGAAATAAATTGTTTTCTCATATTCAGCAATGTTCATGGTATCTCTCTTTAATGGATGAGTGTATACCTTGCAGGTTTCTTATGTAGAGAGATTTGTGTGGCATAAGTAATGAAATAGGAAACCCAGAGCAAACACTGAAGGAAGGAAATGGTTAGTTTCTCACAGTCCCAAACACTCCCCAACTATTACCTTCATTTCAAGTCAGTCAGCAAAGAAGTCAGCCTCCTTCTCCTTCAGGATATCTATTTTTTTTTTTTTTTGCAATTAACCAGGAAGAAGGGAATTTTTCTGAAAGAAATTTTTTTTTTTGATTGAAGACTTCTAATTTAAATGGAAGCTACTGCTTTCAGGATTTAAGAGCATTATAAAGAGATCTCATAGGTTTTCCTTATGTAAAGTTTGTAATCGTTTATAGTTACACAAAGGTTAACCTATACCCCTATAGGTTTGTGCTTTTTTTTTTTTTTTAATTCCAACTTCATCATCACACAGAAATACCTGAATTCAACTGTGATACTGGGGGTGAAAACAGACATATATTCACATACGCACATGGACCCTTGAGAATATTTTTCTTCTTTTATTACTCTAAAAAGTTATTTATAACTAAACCAGGGAAAACCTCAAGTCACTGGTGTGGTGAGATTTATTATTACTATTCGAATTCAAGTACGTTGGAAGTGTTATATTTGTTTCCAAGGTTCATCCAAATCACAGTGGTTTGGAAATCATCTTAAACTTGACTTTTTTCTTTATTTCCACTTAAACCAGCATCTTATATTCACTTTCATCCATAGGCATTAAGGTAATATCAGTAAAGCTCTTGGTTTATAATTTTGTAGCCTACTTCAATGCTGGGAGATTGGCTTACATAACTTGGTATGTAATACTGTCACAGTGTAATAACTGTCCCCACTCTGCTATTGATATAGGTATGTTTTATATCTAGTGCTTGTCCTCAGCAAATATGAAGAAAGTTGGCTAATCTCATTTACTATTAGACAATAATTATAGTACCTTGCTTTTGTATAGTACTCTAGTTTGTGAGGCACTTTCGCATGATTAAATCATTTGATCCTTTAAACAGTCTTTTGAAGTCAGCAAGGGAGGATATTATTATCTGCATATTAGAGAGGAAACAGTCTCAGAGGGGTTAAGTGGCTTGTCTGTTATGAATAGTAAGAGGAAGAAGCAGGATTGGAGAGCACGAGGTCATGGCCCACAGCTGTCCACTAACCACAGTGCCCCTCAACTCTATTTTTGACCAGAGCCCAAGGAATAGGGAGATTTTCTCTTAATGGACTAAAACAAGGTTTTTTACTGCATAGCACCAAAGACAAAGTATGAGCCCTTTAAAGTCCCTCAAAAATACTTATATACCAATAAAACAGCAAGTTGCTGTGAATGAGTATTTACAAGTTTAAGGGTGTAACTTTAGGGAGTATTAATGAGGAGAGTTTACTGTAGACAGCAAGTTTGAAAATTACTGCTTGTGTGTGCTGTTTGTTAGAGTTCTCTGAGAAGCAGACACCAAGACATGATTAGACAGACAAGAGATTGATTGGAGAAAAGGCTGCAGGAGGAAAAGGGCAGGTAGGGAGCTGGAGCAGGTGGGAGAACCTTTACATTAGAGCACCATGCAGGTCTGACCCCTGGGAAGGAAGGAGGGAAGGCAGAGAAAAAGGTAGGCAGGAAGAGTCCGAGACTGTAGTCCAGTTATAAGAAAGTTTGCATTCTGGATGATGGGAAGCCCTAGAGCCAGAATCTTCCATAGAGGGGTCCTCTATCTCACAGGATGGGGTCTGTGTTAGTGAACCAAAGGGCTTAGACCCTGGCTGGGAATAGCCTGTGGGAAGCATGGTCTCAGCATGAATGTGGCGGTGGGTTCAGAGCATAGCAGCTGGGACAAGACAGCCAATTACATTCCCTTCAGCAAGAGATCTGAGTGGCATGCTTTCTTGGACACCACGTATATGCCATGGTACAACATTGATTTTTCCACCTCCTCAAGAGTAAGGAGTAAATAAAAACAACAGCAGATAGTCTTACCGAAACACTGGGATACCAGAAATAGAATTAAAAGCTTAGCTATCACATTAACAAACTGACCTCTAATATGAAGGGTGTGCTAGGTTTCTGGAAGACTTGGATTTTGGTTTTTCAAAGGTTTTATTTGCAATCCTTTTCATAACCAAACTCTGTGCTCTGTGATGGCTAGATTGATAAACTATTATTGTATTCCTAACACAAACAGAGTGCCTGGTCCATAGTAAATGCTTAGTAAATTACTGTTGAACAAATAGGTGACCACAGTTAAAAAAAAAAAAAAGGACATATTATTTCTGAATGTTTTTCGTTTCTTCAGTATTTGAATGACTTCCAGGGGTGTTTCTTTATTAAGCTTATTAACAACAGACTGTAAGTTTCTGGAGTCAGGGAGACCCTTGGGACTCTAAAAAATCATAAAAGTCAACCTTTTCTGGTCTAATGACTACATCTGAGGACTTGGGTTGCTGACTTGGCTTTGTATGTTCCTCGTCTCTGCATACTAGTCTGCAGGGCTTGCTTTTTCTTAACTTTCTTGTTTTGATAGTCAAGAGGCGTTAGGAATGGGGAAGAGAAGAAGATGGAGACTATGGGTACATAGGTGAGGCTATTCCACATTTGTAGAATCAGTAGAGATTCAGTACTTAAATAATTTGTGCTTGAGTTTCAGGTTATGTTAAGGTTTATTTGTGTAGCATTCCAGTGCATGTTTCTGTCATCAAGGACTCTAATTTTCCCAGGCTCTTTGGACACCTTTGATTTTTCCTTTCTCTCATATCCAGCTAGTCAGGAAGTACCACCAGTTCTTCTGCCACATTACGTAGTAAGATCCTTCCTTTCATTTTAGGAAGCATTACTTAAGTGTCCTGAACTACCATGAATATCCCTGATGAGTTTGCTCACCTCCAAGAGCTCTCAACCTTGTGAATTTAAGAAGTGCCATGTGCAGTTGGGCTTCTGTCTCCGATCTGCCTCTACTTAGCAGTGAACTGTAATGCAAAGCATTGACCCTCTTTCAGCCTCAGTCATCTCATTGGTGAATGGAAAAAATAGGACTACTCCAGGGGTTGAGGTGGGCTTGAAGTGAGATGATGCAGGGAAAGCACCTGCTACCAACCTATAGCATGGTGGTTTCTTCCTGTCACCAGGGAGCCTAGCGAGTATCCCTGATACATGGTCTGGCTGATCTTCAACAAAGATTATTTCACTCCAGTCTTCAAGTTAACTGTCTAGACTGGCTGCTCTTTCTTCAAACATCTCTAGTGGTATGAGGTCAGGAAACGACAGAACAAATTTCAGGTTTATAAGTCTGCTGTTTAGTGTCCTCTATGAGCTATTCTTTCCCTGACTTGCTAATGGTATCCTCTATTATTTTCTTTAGAAAAATATCCTTTTCCAGTCGAGCTGATTTACTCATTTTCCCTCTTAGGCCATATATGGACACACCTCTGCACCTTAGTCAGATCTTTGAAGATACCTTTGAAGAACTGAAGTTCCCCTTTCTTCAAACATCCCAACTCACAACCCACAGTGATCCTAGTTCCATCACTTACCATGTGACCCAGGAGACTGACTTCTTTTGGCCTTTCTTTCCTTATCTACAAAATGATGGCGAATAATGCCTACCTCACAGCATTGCAGAGAGCATTATATGAAATAAGAAATGTAGAGCACACAAGGAAATACCTGGTATATGACAGGGTCTTAGTAAATGTTAACTACTGTTATGGGGCCTGATTGCTTCTGAACTCTTCTGTCTTTACGATGACCACCTGTGGCTCCAAACTCAAACCCTGATGGCTACTCAATATGTACACAAGTATTTTTTCTATTTTCTTAGACTGGAAGGACAATTTCTAACATGAGCCCTAAATAAGGTTAAAATTAGGTCCCATATCTATTTGGGAATTAGTACAGCTTTCAAAACATCTTTGTCATCTTTTTTTGGAAAATTTTCAGTCTTTCCAAATGATTTTTTTAAGATTTTATTTTTAAGTAATCTTCACACCCAATGTGGGATTCTAACTTGCAACTCTGAGATCAAGAGTCACATGCTCCACCAAAAGAGCCAGTCAGGTGCCCCATCCAAATGAATTTTTTAATGTGTGAGGAGAGAGAGAGAGAGGGGCTTTTGTTCATGTCAAAGACAGAGATTTATGTTGTTTAAAGTATACATACAGTAAAAGTCACCCTTTTTGGCATGTTGTTTTATGAGTTTTGGACAAATATATGGTATGTGATCACCACCACATCAAAAAATCGAATGCTTCCATCCCCCTCCCCACCATGCTTCTGTGGTTCTTTATAGTCAGTCCCTCCCCCAACCCCCAGCCTCTGATCTGTAGTAATCATTGATCCATTCTTTGTCCCTTTTCTTTTGCTTTTTCCAGAATGTTGTATAAACAGAATCATTTGGCATACAGCCTTTTGAGTCTGGCTTCTTTCGCCTAGCATAATGCATTTGGGATTTACCTATGTTGTTGCATGTATTGCTAGTTTTTTCCCTTTTGATTGGTCTGTAGTATTCCATCATGTGGATGTGTGTAGCATGGTTTGCTTATTCATTTTCCAGCTGAAGGACATTTTCTTTGTCTCTAGTTTTTGGAAGTTGTGATTAAAGCTCCTATAAACACTCGTGTACAGATTTGTGTATGATTGCAAATTTATTTCACTTGTGTAAATAGCTAGGAATGGTTTTTCTGGTTCGTATGATAAGTGCAGGTTTAACTGTATGAGAAACTGCTACACCATTTTCACAGTGGCTTTACCATTTTCCCTCCTACCAGCAGGATATGAGAGTTTAGTTACTGCACATCCTCACCAGCACTTGGTATGAAAGAGAATACTTTCCACACAATGAGCACTGAATGTTTTTAAAGTAATTTTAATCAATGGCGCTTATACTAATTCCATTGCTCTTGCTCTGACCACTATCTCAACAACTTCTCTTGTAAGTTAACTAACTTCTGAGTCTGACTCAATTTCTCTGGAAGCCAGAGCACCCTTTCATTAAAAACAAAATGCTGGGTTTGGCGGTTGACGAGGCCACACAGGTTTTATGCTTCATTAAAACAAAACTCAAAAACCAAATACAATAGGCAGGGGGAGGGGATTAATAATTTAGGATCTTCAATTTCTAGGGAGTGAAGAACTATTTTATATTAGTTCAGTTGAAATGGGACCCTGCTTTAGCTCACTCTCCCTCCAGCCATACATTTCTCTGGTTGCCTGATTAGACCATTCAGTGTTTTCTGTGAGTGTGTGTGTTGGTTTTCTTTCTTTCTTTTTTTTTTTTTTTTCTGAAGCCAGCTAACTGCATTGAGGGGGAGGGTGGGCAGAGATAAGTAATGAGGCACTAACTAGGTGCTAACAAAGGGCTACAGCTAAGAAGAGAGAATGTAGAAATGTGATAACGAACGTCTAATTAGGTTTCATGGGAAACAGAATTTTTAAGAAGCCCTACACTAAAAAGGACATTAAAAGCAGCAGAGCTTCGAGTGTATGAGAGTTAACGCCAGTCTTCTGGAGTGGGTTGAAAAGGCTAGTGAGGGGGAAAGCACTGGCGTTTTTACCTGTATTCGTAGTCATGAGCTAAACAAACAATTTTTGTGGAAACCAGCAACCACTTCATTGAGGAGAGGTGATAGCTGGGCCCAAGATGTGGACAGAGAATTAAAAACAAGGAGAAAACAAAAATGAAAAACAAATAAAAACTACATTTTCTGCCTTACAGTAAACTCCATGAGTAATCTTGAACAATTTTCACCAGGTTTTTGTCCTGCCAATCTTTCATCTGTGAAAAGAGCTGGAAAGTAATTACTGATTGCTTTGTTTTAAAAACAAAAGATGCTTAAAAAAAGATTCTATCTAAGACTAACCATGGTGAATATGATAAGAATGGAAGAGGCCAAATGGTGTAGTAGGCAGAACTTCCAAATAGGGCTGAGAACCAGGGTACTAGACCTGAGTTTGATGCCAACCAATGAGATTTTGGAAAACACCTAATATTCCTGAATTTTATTTCATTAGGAATAAGATCAAGGTATTTAAATGGACAATTTTTCAGATCCTTTCTAGCTTTAAAGACCTTTTTACTCTTTTTTTTCTAAAGAGTAAATAGAATGTAAATGATGAAATGATCAATTTTTGGGCACCTGAGTTGCTCAGTTGGTTAAGCGACTGTCTTTGACTTAGGTCATGATCCTTGAGTCCCAGTATCATGTCCCACATTGGGCTCCCAACTCCATGGGGAGTCTACTTCTCCCTCTGACCTTCTGCCCTCTCATGCACCCTCTCTCTCTCTCTCAAATAAATAAAACCTTTTAAAAAAAGAAATTATTAAAAAAAAAAGAAATGATCAGTTTTCTTTTAGAAATATTTTTCTGTGTTTTTTAGTTAGAGAGGTAGGAGGTAAACCTAGTTTCTGTAGCCTAGGATGACATGAATCCTCTTTTTATAAGAATTGTCCCTTTAAATTATTTGAAAATTCTGATGCATGTTTCATGGACATTCAGAGTTGTGAATCTTTGTAATTATTTCTGAAGGAAATCTCAGCTCTCTATTGTCTGTAGGCAGATCAGCTAAGGAAAACCGCAACACAACCATCTTGAGACTTACCTGGAATGTTATGCTAAAACTATTTTCCATTTTCATTACAACTGTCATAAGAATGGATGTACATAATAGCAATTTTAGTTTCTCCTGTTCCTCACTGCCTCATATGTTCTGTGAATTACAGAGGTATGTGGTATTTCCCATATGCTCTGATTTAATTTACTGCTCCTTCCTGTTGGGTTTTTACTAACCTGTGAAGGAGGAGGATTTAACAAGAAACTGAATCTCCGGATGTGGGAAAGGTCAAAATAGTTCTGAATTTAGGGATAAAGAAGGAGAGTCAGAAGGTATCGATGTCAGAATTGCATTAATTGTCATTGCTCTCTGAGCTTTCTCTCTCCCCATGTTTAGATAACAGCTGAAGAGACCAGAATATGGGGAGCAGGATCTTAAGAGCAGAGCAGCAGCTGAATCTCCTGTATTGAGCCTTCATGAATTGGACTTTGATAGCTGAATGATGAGCCTCCCTTTTGTTATAAGTACCCTAATGCTAGTAGTCAGGGTCTGTTACATTGACATCACAGCCAGAGGTGTACTAAGATGGAGAGGAAGACAGAGAGGAATTCATCCCCATTTAAGGAGTGCTGAAGGCTTGAGTGACCACATTGTGATCTATTCACTAAGTTGCAGACATTAAATTTTTTATTTACAGCATACTACATACCATTTTGCTATAGGTAGACAGATGAAATCAATAGTTAATTAAGTGATATATTCTTTTACTGAACAATATTGACAAAACCAAATGAGTGAGATTATAAGAACATTACAAGTTTCTTTTTCACCTTGAGGCATTATTTTTTCAGTAGAGTGATGGGCAAATTATTATAAGAAAAGTATTGATTGAGATTATGGCAAGATGCAGTACTAGCGACAGGCAAGGCATTCGTGAATTATTTCCAGAATGGAAACTTTCCTCATATTTTCCATTACTTTTCAAAAGATAAGGTATCTTGTACATTTTTATTTTTCTTATTCTATGACAGTGTAGTGGAAGAATCCTGATCTCCTAGATGTCACTAATATCCGGTTAGTGATTTGGGTTAGTCATTTTAACTTATTCAGAACTTATTTTTATCATCTGCAACAGAGTAGACAAACTATGGCCTACAGGTTAAAATCAGCCTACCACCTGTTTCTGTAAATAAAGTTTTATTGGAACTCAGCTACTCTTACCTGTTTACATGGTTGCTTTCGCCTAAAATGGTCAAGGTGAGTAGCTGTGATAGAGATTGTATGGCAGGCAAAGCCTAAAATATTTGCTATCTGGCTCTTTATGGAAAAAAACTTGCTGATCTCTGATCTACAATGTAAGGGAGGTAAGTCATTAGCTTTCAGATTTTTTTTTTTATTGGTGAGACTAATTTTTTTAACTAAATCTCATACAGAACTCCGGTATATGAAAAAGACAAAACAAAGTTTCTGTGGTGGAAGAAGTAGTTGGGGTTGAAGGGATCCATCCAATTTGGATCTCCCTGTCCCCTAAGTTGTTGCCAAAGATCCCCAGGGCTCCAGTATGAAAACCCTTTGAAGAAATCATCTCTGAAGTATTTTACAATTCTGGAATTATATATATAGTTTCTTATTTTTCAGCATATGTGGAAAAGTAGAATTAAGTGATAGATTTACTTCTTGTTTCCAATCTTCCATTCTTAGGTTGTGGCAAGGCTTCGTTTGTCTTTAAGCCAATTTCAGTTGGTAGTACTGTGGTGATTCTACAATATGATGTATGCTGTGTGGCGAGTCTTTAAAGTCTTCATGTTTCTTAGAAAACTTTTGTATACTGATAAAAGAGAAACTAAAGCTACACTTTTAAAGCAAACCCCAAGGGTAGAATCTATCAAAGCAGAATGTCTCATCTGTGACATGCAAGTTTTCCTTTCAGCATGGACCAATGGGTAAACTGTTTATTTCCATATACTTTAAGCCAGCTTTTCTGATGATGGAGGCAGCAAAGGAATTGGATGTGGTCTAACAGCATAATAAAATCCAATTCAGTTAGTGTTTATGGAGTGCCCACAGGGTGTGGGCTATTGTGTTAGACAAGATAAATACCTCTTTGATGTTCATTTTCTCTTTAGTGCATTTCTGAGGCCTGTTTTGCCTTCCTGAATAAGCTGGAAGCTTTCAGTTCACTGGAGGAGGTCCTCAGTGAAGGACATGTTCGTGTCCCTTGACTTTTTTGTGTGTAAAGGTACAAGTAGGATGAAGGTAGAGAAAAGTAGGTAGGAGGTAGGAAGAGGAAAGGAATGAATAGCTATGGTTAATCTAGTAAGTATCTTGTGCTACGCTTTTTCATAAAGTGTTCTCTTTTATTTTTCAAAACAACTTGGGGAACAGATCTTAAATTACATAAATGTGAAAGAAGTAACATCCCAAAGTTGCACAACAAATAAGTAGCAGAACAGGGATTCTAAGTCTGAATGCTTAGAAGTAGAAAATTATAGTGTTCATTAGCTCTGGTTCAAATACTTGAAACACCATATGTATGCATGTAAATATCCATATGAATAAATATATCCACAACCACATAAAAGCTGGAATTGTCATTCCAAATGCAGAGGACAGCATTACTTTACATCTTTAGTGGCCTATATGACTTGAGGAATTATCTTGGTATTCAGTCCAAAGAGTTAATAGGGAATTGTCTCAGAAAGAGATCAAGAATGAGAATATATCCTTCTAGGAGTCTACAGACATTTTCTGTGAAGAGTCAGACCGGAAGTATTTTAGGCTCTGTAGGCCATACATCTCTGTTGTCACTATTTAACTCTGCCATTGTAGTACCAAAGTAGTTTCGGCAAGTGTAAACAAATGAAAATGGCTGTGTTGTTGTTGTTGTTCTTCTTTTTTTAAAGATTTTATTTATTTGACACAGACAGAGAGAGAGAGAGAGAGAGAGTGAGAGCAGGAACACAAGTAGGGAGAGTGTGAGAGGGAAAGCAGGGTTTCTGCCTAGCAGGGAACCCATGGGGCTGGATCCCAGAACCCTGGGATCATGACCTGAGACAAAGGCAGATAGTTAATAACTGAGCCATCCAGCCACCCTGTAAATGGCTATGTTCTAATAAAACTTTATTTATGGAAAGAACTTCATATAATTTTCATATCACCAAATTATTCAGGATTTTTAAAACCACTTATAAATGTGAAAACCATTATTAGCTCACAGACTGTACCAAAACAGAGGCAGGTTGGATTTGGACTGTGGGACAGTTTCGCCAGTCTCTGCTTAAAACCAAGGGTCCACAAACACTAAAAATCTTGTTGGAAATGATTTCCCAAACTTCATCTCTAAAGGTTCTGTTTCATTTGAGGCCTAGCATATGTCTTGTTCAAAAACTCTATTAGATTATTTTTTGACAATTGACAAGTCAAATTTCCAAATGAAAATATAAAGTATATTAAAAATAGGATAATTTACAGAGTTTTATTTAGGTGAGAACGAATTAGAAAGATGTGGGTGGGGTTTAGGAGAGCCATAAAGGAAATGCAGGAACCCAGGGCTAGCAGCAGAAGCTCTATCAACATTAGGCCCAAAGGATAAGGGAGTGAAGGGTCACCAGAATCCACAAGGAGAGAGTCAGTGCAGCCCACCCACATTCTGTGGTGTTGTGGAAGCCATGCATCCAAGGAACTTTGTAGGGAGGGAGCTGGAAGAATAATGTGTCAACTTTAGTTTTTTCCCCTGTCTTAATTTCCTGGAAGGTGCCACATGGATCAAACCCAGTCAGAAAATAGCCCTGGATTTCCATTCATGTGGTCCATGCTGGTCAGCCCTTTAGCACAGAGCAGGCTGGAGAAGACTGGAGAGTAAATCTGAAGGGTCAAACAAAAGATACCTTGAAGAGTGGCACAGGCATTCTAAAGAACTTTGGTCTTGGTGTCTCTTCCTATTCCTTGGATGATTCCCTCTCCTTTTTAAAAAACGATTTTATGTATGTATGTATGTATGGATGGATGGATGGATGTGGTGGGGGGAGCAGAAGGAGAGAGAATCTGAAGCAGACTCTGCGCTGAGTGTGGAGCCCAGTGCAGGGCTCAATCCCATGACCCTGAGATCATGACCTGAGCTGAAATCAAGTTGATGCTTAACCAGCAGAGCCACCCCAGGTGCCCCTTTGATTTAATCCTAACTCCCTCTGATTGCCCACAGCTGAGAGCAGTAATAGTGGATAATAACTGACTCTACCAGTTTGCGTGGCTGGTTGCCAGGCACTGGGAAGTATAATTTTGTTACATGCTCTGCTGGGTTAAGCATTTGTGGTGTCTTTCAGCTCCACAACAGCCATAAAATTGACCCATACAAGAAGTTGGTTGAATGGTTTGGGTCAGAGACCACAGATCTAAATGTTAACATAGGTTCTAGCCTCTGATTTCCCTTCTACTGATTTGTTTGGTAGAAGAGATGTGAAACTTATAAAGCCTGGGCAGAGGGGGACCAGAGAAGGAAAACAAGGAAATCCTTGGGAGTCTCCTGAGCCTGAGGCTGAGACCTCATTTAGCTTGCTGTATAAGACTATAACAAGTACCCATTGGTTAAAAGAACCATTTATTGTTTAAGTAACAGGTAGTTGAGATCAGAAAAAAGATAACTTAATGGTGAGGGAAAGGAAATACCAAATATTAACATATGCTGTAATATACTGTAAAATACATCGGTATATTGAAACATCAGATCTTACCAAAGGGCATGGAAGATGCGCGAGACTAATGATTTAGAGCAGAGATACCCTGACATAAAATCATGATGCCTGGGAAAAGTCTTTTGGATTTGATTATTAAAGGTCAGTAATGGCCATCAGTAGTACAACATCAGTGGACTCAAGGATAAGAAGTAACACATATGATTTAAGGAGAGAGGGCAGGAAATGCAGGATCCTAGACCCACAGGCCTGGAGGAGCTTTCACTGGAATGTACATGCCAATAGCCTGAGCAGCTCTCCTCTGACGCGGTGTCCAGGAAAGGAGAGGGCAGGTTAGTTTAAATTTAAAAAGGGTATGAATTTTTTAGAAAATGTTAAAATTTTTAGAATTTAAACTTTAGTGGTTGCCATCCCTGGAGAATTTAATCACTGCAAACAAACAAACAAAGACAAAAAACCCCCCAAGTTTCCTTTGAACGGTATTGCTCTAACTTACCTTTTAAATACCTCTCATTGTCAAAGAAAATGATTCCGGAGCTGGAAAGTATTTGGCATTCTAGGAGAGGCTGAGTGTAAATATTATAAAAAGGTGCAAGGTGCATTTTTACTACTAGTTTCATGTTTGGGAAACGGAGAAAGAACTGCACAAACCAATTAAGAATTTCTTAATTCTTTCCTCTTCCCTGTAGATGTCCATATATAGTAGGATGTCCAGTCTATTTTAGAGTAAGAAGGGGAAATAAATAAAAGCTAAAGGTCGGATGCTAGATCTCGAGCTGATTTTGGTTCTTAAGGATTGAAGAGCTCAAAGGCAAAAGCAGAGAGAACATTCTTTGAGAAGGCACCACTGTGGTCTAAGACATTTCATACATCCATTTGGCTTTTGCTATTTGCATAATAACCATCCATTTATTTTCCATTTGTCTAAATTTACACATTCATATGGTTTACTTTATACATAAGAAGACATCACTCCCCCTTACCCTCCATCAGTACAAAACAATGAAGAAAATCTGTTTGCCAAATGAAAAATTTAAGAGATTTTTTCAAAAGGGGCATTAATGAATTGGTGGTAGCTCTGGAAAAAAAAAAAAAGAATGGCAATAATTTTCAAATTAGTATGTTTTTTCTTTGTTCTTCTCCAGAAGATTCTGAATGGATTGCCCTAACCTCAAGCCAGAAAAATCTCCTTTTCTCTTTAATATCCTGATTATCTCATAAGTCTGTGCTTCATTATGTTTTCTGCTATTCTGTCCTTATATTTTCAAACAGAGCCACTTCCATGGGAAATTCAGGATAGAATTCCAGTATTTCAAAAGGAGTCCACATACAAAGTTTGGAAAACCAGTTTTGCAAAGAGCTTTTCTCCTATTATCTTCTTCATTGACACTGAAGCAGGACTTGAGAAATTATTAGGCATTTTCCACTTGGAGGTTCCTAGATAATAAGATAAAATATATAGTTGGAATTGGCAGTGAACAGAAAAAATAAAGTAACTATCTGATCAATCACCAGAGTAGCTAATTACCCCAAAATAAGTTCCCATTTTCTTTGATGAATTCTCTCTAGCTCTGGCTATCTGATTAATTACAGTATATAAATCGAAACCAGCTCTTCAGAGGTGAGAAGCCACTAGAAATGCTCTTGTAAAATGTTCAATGAATTCTATCTGTTCCTTAAATCATGGATTGCTACTTAATCACAGGTTACTTATATTCAGCAGCATAGAAGGGAATGACATAATAACCCCTGGAAATTGCTGAGACTGCTTATTTTAAAGTATACATACAAAATAAAATATCCTTCCTAAAGACAGGATATTTCTGTTTGGTTACCATTTTGTCATTTACTTTTCATGCCTATAATCTAGTGTTTTCACAAACTATTGTGTCATATTCTTCTAGTTTGTCCTGTAAGTTCCTATTAAAATATCAGACTTTTTCAATATGAGTATAAGATCTGATCACCTCATAACATCATTGTCTCCTAAACTGAGGATTGGGGAGGGCAGCAGAGGTAGGAGGGAGATGTGAGAAAAAGAAATTAAAATAGTTCTATCTCCTTAGTTTTCTTTTCTCTTCCTTTTTTTTTTTTTTTTTTTTTTTTTAGGTGTACTTTACAAGTAGCAGATGAGACCGAAAAAAGATCAGGAAGTGTGGAAGGAACTGTGTTGCACTTTTCATCTTCACAGAAAAAAGCATTTCAGTGAACAATTTCAAACACAACAAAAGACAAAACAAAAAAACTCTGGAATTATTTTCTGATTTTCTATTTCTGTTCATCCTACATTTTTCATTGTACTCTCCCTTTCTACAAATGCTTTCCAAGATCTGATCACTTTTAACCACCTGAGGATATGGAATGAAATACCTCAAAGACAAGGCAGGAGCCCTGTGTGAAGGACCAGCCAAATGGGACTATGGAATTACGGAGCCCACTCCAGTCACCAACTACAGGAAGTAGCTAGTGGTCTAGGAAGAAAGTGTGCCTAGTGTTCCCAGATCTCTGTATTCCAAGGAAGTCTAGAAATCTGGATTTTCATGTGAAATTTCTTGAATTTTGAATGTTCAGATTAATTCAGTTAAAGGAGATTACTGCATGGGCCAACGGCACACACATGCAGGCCAGATGGAGTCTTGAGGCCACCACTTTGCAGCCTCTCACAAACATAGTATTATAGGCTTTGGATAGATCCCTGCTCTGAGGACTTCAACACTACTAAGAAAGGAGAAACTGCTGTACATATGCTTTGATTTCAGTATAAGGAGAGAATGAAACTGACGTAAACTCATAGGCACATATATTTGCGTGAAAGAGATCAAATTCTAGCTCATTGTCTTGTGAGGAGAGAAATGTGGAATTATAAGTCTATTTGTTTCTTTTTTCTTCCAGGAGATACTTTTTGAAAGCCTTCATTAGCTCATCGAAGTATTTTCTGATTTCATAGAAGCCTTTGATTCATATATTTTTTGTTTTATATCAAGGAGCTAGGATCAGTTAAATATACTTTGATTTCGTGCTATTTTTAGCATATATATTTAAGTGAGGCATCAATCTTTAAATATGCGCTTGTCTTTCAAAATTGCGCCATGTGTAAGTCTTGGCTAATGTGGTTATTAATGGAGACGGAATTTTTTTGTTGTTCCCAATTTATGCTTGCCTTGGTTGGTAGGAAAGACAGGGCAGAGTGGTGAAGAGTACCAGCTTTTGGACACAAAAGATTCAAAAACCAGTGAGGGCAGCTTTGGAATGAGAAAGACTTGAGTTTGAATGCCCTCCCCTCCTTTTAAACAACATGTTCTTTATTAAAGTACCTAACATCTTTAAGCTTCTGTGCTGCTATTCACAGTGCAGTATCCTTTGTGTGCTCTGAAGATACTGGATGGACGGAGACCTGGTGTACTGGATGGACGGAGACCTGGTGTGCTGGTTGGAATGAAGGCGTTGTTTTAGGAGCAACTGACAATGTGAGACAGTGGAAAGAGCCAGATAATGGAAGCTCTTGAATACCTATGAGGAGTTTGGAGTCTTAAGGCCCAAGTCTGGAATCCTGACTAGGGTGAAGAATAGGGACATCCGAGCAGGGCACAGCCTACGAAGAGAGTTCTTTAAGCACAGTGATGAAGCAGTGGCGTGTGGCCTGGCTCAGGCTTGGGTCCATAGGAGAGGTGGTCTCAGTCTGAATTTGATCATGGTTGTGGAAACAAAAAAGGTGAAATGTGATACCATTTAAATGATATCTTTAATATGAATAGACTCAAACTGAAATTCTTGTGATTTTGAGAAAGCTACACAGCAGCAAATCTCAGAATTTTAGGATTATTTAGGACTATTTTAAAGGTAATTTAAGGTTGTTATGAGAAAAAAGACAGCTGAGGACTGAGAATTTAGTAATGTTGAACAATTAGGAATTGAGAGGGAAAAATATATTAAAGGAAATGGGGAAGGACTAGAATATTCTAGTAAGTCCTTTTTTTGTTTAAACTTTTCAAGGTATTTTTGTGCCCCTGATATCTTTAATGCTATTGATATGTTCATTCATATCTCCTATATCTTCTAGGAATGCAACATATTTCCTCTCTTTGTATTTCCCATTTTTATATGTCACCTTGTGGTTTGTCTCTCCTAAGAGGCTTTCATTACTTGGTTTCACTCTTCTGTGTCTGCCTCTCAGTTGAGGTGGGGTTATGTATAAGAATAAGATCGAGAACATTGCGATCTGATATAAAATACGATTGTGCATTTCCTAGTCCATTTTGTATGTGTCTATATTAGCAAGGAGTCAGAGCCTTATTTCATTTTCTTCTTAATGAGTTATATATGATTTTCATTTTGTTAAAAAAAAGAAATGTCAAAAAAAAAAAAAAAAGAAATGTCAATGTGTACAGGGCTGGGGCCTCCTTCTGTTGTTGCCTGCCCAATAAAATCTTATATTATACCTTATGATTTTGTCTCATGAAATATGAACTGTGAGTAGGTTTCTGCTAAATTTTGGTTAGTACTTTTTATTTATTTTCCAAGCCTGCCGGGCTTAGTAGGAACTCAAGACAAGGGGTGATGTCAAAATCTATAAAGGATTGATTCATGCTTTCTGGTCATTTAAATTTTTATTTAACATAAATTAATTGATTAACTTATTTGTTCCCTCATTTATCCTGGTCTCTGGCCATTTTATTTATTTATTTGTAAATAAAATTTTTTAGATTTATTGTTTTTTTAGAAAGAAAATGAGTGCATGCACGTGGAGGGAGGGGCAGAAGGACCGACTCTTTAAGCAGTTTCCATGTGCTAAGGGTGGAGCCGAACATGGGACTCCCATTTCTTGACCCTGAGATCATGACCTGAGCCTAAACAAAGAGTTGGATGCTTAAGTGACTGAGCCACCCAGGGGCCCCCTGGCCATTTTAAATATGGCTAGAATAGGCCGTGCCTTCCTCTGGCTTTCTTCCACAGTAGTTTTCCATCATTCAATTGGTAGTTTGGGAGATAAGTCTTGACAGCATTTCTTTCCCTTCTATAGCTTCTTTGGTCTGCTTTCATGTTTCTCTCACAGTTGCTTCATTTTCACATGCATTTTTGTTGTTGGTATTGTTCTGTTTTGATTTCCTTTCTAGTGTCCTGAGGCTTGCTTTCCTTTCCTTCTCCCCTTTGATATGATTGCATTTAATCTCCTAGAGGGCAGAGGCTGTTCCTTTGTGGCCCCACAGCCCAAGTTAGCACAGTGCTTCTCATATAACAGCTGGACTATAAACACATTCAACATACAGATATTAAGGATCTTTTTGGGTATGAATCATCATGTTAGATGCTGGGATAATAATTCAAATAAGTCCAGTAGAGAGATGATCGAGTAAACCAACACTTGGATAACGGATGGCAAGAGGTCTTTAAGAAGCCTGCAGAGGTTGGGATTAGGGAAGCCTTCCCAGAATGAGGAGGCACTTGTGGAGGGTTGAAGGGAAAGTAGGTGTAATGAGAAGCAATAAAACCTGATCTTAGGTTGTGAGAGCAGATGAAGAAGATAAGGGGAAGAGGGTAGGAGAAGATAGATTCTGTAGGAATTGCAACTGGCTGAATGTGGAGATATGGGGAAGGAAGGGATCAAGGATGCCCTCTGAATTTCCACTTTGGGGGGGTAGAAGGCGGTGTCTGTTCAGTAACATAAGGGTTAATGGAAAAGGAATAAATAGAAGGAAAGGGGATAATGATGGTGCCAGGAATGGTCAATGCTTGTTTGTCTCTGCTCTTTTAAAGTTCTTTTACTTCCTACTGGCAGAATATTTAACTAGAAGGGACTCTGTGTTGGACCCTGATGAAAACATTTGGCCGTCCATCTACACATTGCTTTTGCATCTTACACATTGGGAAAGGGAGGGTAGTCTTGAGGGGAGGAGCTTGAGGGACCCAGATCTTCTTAAGGAAGGACTTGTTGTCTCAGTCCTCAGTCTCAGGGAATGACTAAGCGTAACAGAGATGTAAAAATCCAGGCATTCTGTCTTGTGAGAGGTGTTCTTTTCTTTCTTTCTTTCTTTTTTTTTTCTTTTTAAAGATTTTACTCATTTATTTGACAGAGAGATCACAGGTAGAGAGGCAGGCAGAGAGAGAGGGGGGATGCGGGCTCCCTGCTGAGCAGAGAGCTCAATGTAGGGCTTCATCCCAGGACCCCAAGATCATGACCTGAGCCAAAGACAGAGGTTTAACCCACTGAGGCATTCAGGCGTTCCCTGTGAAAGGTGTTCTGAGGGCAAAACACTTGCTTGAGAACTCTGCTAGGTGGACTAAGGCTTTGTGGGATCTACCACACAATTTGATTTCCTCCTCTGCTCCATTCTCTTTCTTCTCCTTCCCAAGTGTGATCTCTGATAAAAATATTGCACCCTGAACTCCTTCTTAGTGTCTGCCTTTAGAGAAACCAACCCATACCAGACAGTGTCATGCAGATTTGTCAGACCTCTCAACATCCCTGAGATTGCCCAGCTCTCTTTCCTCTCGGAGTTCTGGAAGGAAGGGGTTAGGGAATGTAACCTAGAATATAGTAGAATAGGGACCTGCAGACTTCTTATTGTTATTCGCCTAATATGATGGGGTGAGCTTGCCTTAGCTTGGGAAGGAATGAATTTGAGAAAACAAGTGAGCAGTTAATTTTATGATTGGATTAAAGATACTTCCAATCTCCAAAAGGGGCTTAAATTAAAACCAACATATTGCAGCAATTGTCCTAAATGGGAGCCTCTTTCATATAAAGAATATGAAAGAAACCGTGGGAAAGTTTGAAGCAAGTTTAGTTGCTGTGAACCGGAACACTTTAATCTCTTATTAAATGAATGCAGTGTGATAATAATATAATGATACCTTGCATTTAGATTGCATATTTATTTTCCCCAAGACATTCCTAAAGCACTTTAATGCAATGCCTTTTTTCCCCCTTATTGCTGACTTTCCTCAAGTGGGGGAAGGAAGAATAGAGATAATTGAATCTTTAATAGCTAATGTGCCATTTTTTAATTCAACTGCTTTCCCAATGCACCTGTATTAGAGCTATGAAATAGTACTAGAAATGATTTTACTTCCTGTCCCTTTGACAGTCTAGGGGAGGTTGTCAGAATAAGAAATGAGATGGCTTGTGTGAATAGAAAAATGAGGGCTGTGGGGATAAGGAATCTGGCTATTAAATAATCTACAGACAGAATAATTTACCCCTTGATCATCAAAAATTGATACTTATTCCTAAGCTCTTATCTTAATCATTCGAAAGCTATAATTATTGATATTTGTGTATCTTAGTGGTGTGTTTAGCAGGCATTCTACTAAACATTTTATATACACTGTTTATTCCTCACACTGTTCCTGGGTGGTATTTTTTCTCTTATTTCATGGAATCAACAACTCAAGTTCTACATGGTTGAATAAGAGGTTCAGTATCACAGGTGGTAAGGTACAATGCTAGGATTTAAAACTAGGAGATAATTTCACTCCAAAGATGGAACTTCTAGTTATATTGCTTACTGCCTTCCTATTGTGGAACTCCTTATCTGCAACTACTCTCTGGACATTAGAACAATGGTGTGTGTGTGTGTATGTGTGTGTATGTGTGTGTGTGGTGGGATAGGGTTTGTGGGAGAGTCTACTGAAATAGCCCTTAAGAGAACAGCTTGCTGAATATGCTTAAAACAAAACAGCTTCACCAATAAAGTCCCAGACTCCTATCAAATATTCCATCTTCCCCAACTCCCCCCCCCCTTTCATGGAAATCTTCAGCTTTTCCAGTACAATTCAGGGAAGAGGATTTGACATCTTCAAGGATGACATCAAAAAATGAAGGAATAACAAACAATAAACATTGCACAACTATGCTAATTCATGCCCCAAAGGGAAGACAACAGGAAAAACCTAGAGTTTGCCAAATGGAAAAACAACTAAGCTGGTAGAGACAGAAATGTTAATTCAGACTTCAAGATGATAAAAGACTTGTTATAAACAATGGGGATTGGAAAAAAATGTTGTACTCAGCCAAATCCCTCAGATATATGTAAGCAACTAACTCCCACTGAGATAGATGGATGCGTCAGTTTCTTCATTTTAATGAAGACTGTTAGACTTTGCATGTCCACGGGCTGTCTGTGTTCAGGTCCTTTTCTGGTTGATACTGATGAAGCAGTAAAAGCAGTCAAGTGCTTACACTGCAATCAGAGGAAGAAGTAGGCTCAAAATGGAAAGCACATGGTTCAGTTTGCTCTGGTTCCCTACATCCTCCCTTATTCTGGAGGATGAGGGGCGGTAGGGAAGCATGCATAGAGTAGCTGACCCTGTTTTTGAATTCATGATAGGCCATTATTATTATATATTTGTTCAATATTGTTATCTTAGGAGCAATCTTCCCTAAATTGCTACCTTCTACATCTGATATTATTGAGAACAATGTACAATTAGCTGCATTTTTGCATGAGGAACATTTCTTCAAAGCAAACATGATAAACTTTGGTAGTATGGTATCCCTACAAACAATGCTTGATTGAGGCTGCTTAATTTAGTAATTTATTTATCAGCTTAAATGATTCCAGTCGTCTTTGCACATGTCAACATCCATTTGTTTTGTGCATATATTGGGGTCAAAATCAGCCTCTCATTCATAAGAATATTCATCTATACCCACAGATGCATCTGAGTCTGCATTTGATATCGCCTCATGCTAACCCATAAGGAAAATTTTCCTCTCTAATTAAATTGCTTTTATATTCTTACTGGGAGATATGTTAATATGTATTGTTCTGATGTAATTACTTTTGTTTATTTTTGTCTCTACAACCAGATTTTCAGTTCTTAAGGGTAGAGAACAGTGTTTCTATTTCTTTATAACGTTGTCTTTTTCCCCATCCCAGTCACCTAATAAATGCTTTTTAAATCTTGCACCCTGAAGAAGGAGATGTGAAATAAATATTCGTTAAATGACTTTGTAGATTTGTATATTCAGAGAGGAAACTAGCCTTCTAGAGAGAGCCTTGTTTCAAGTATGTGGAGTTTAAAAACCAATGAAAATGAAAAAGCAGTTTTGCACCTTTGAAGGATGTTGATTACCAAGCAAGCTCCCTCTGGCAATTCCCCAGGACTGATGACCAGCTCCTCTCAAGAGGTGTGGTCATCTGATGACACAAACTTAGCAGCCTGTGTGGAGGAGGTGGGGCCTACACTGGTGAGTCCATAAGACAGTTGTTTTCTGTGACTTTCTCCTCAAAGCCTTTCATGGTTTCATTTCTGGTATTTCATTTGTGCATATTTCCCATTGCGTTGTTCGCTGATTTTTTACCACCATCTTTCCCACGATCATGTTACCATATTACTTTAAATCTGTTTAAAGGGTGCCATTTTTGTAGAATATGCCTTAGGGAGTGAGTACTTTTCTTCAGCCCCATCCTAGTCTCTTTCTGCTTGTCTTTCCCTTGGAATGATGAAAAGTTGAATTATGAAAGTTGACTTTCAAGACGATGTTGTATAGTATAGAATGCATAGGCCACACATCCCCCACTGCTTGTCAGAGTAACCCAAGCCATCTCCCACCCCCTTCCTGTTCTTAAGTGACTTCTGGGTTGGTCCACTGGAAACTAGTAGGAGAAAAAAAAAAATCATGGGTACAGCCAGCCTTTGCTGATTGATTATTTCATACTTGTGAAACAATTTTCTGTACCAATTATGTCTTTGCAGATGACAGAAGCCATTTAGTCTAATGACCATAATAATTAATTTTCATTATGAAGCAGATTGGTTAATGATGCTGAAGCCTAGATTTCATTATGGAACTAAAACACAAAACTTGCCCACACTCCCAGAACATAACTTTCAAGTTTGTTAAATCAGGGAGTGAATACAATTATTACTTTTCTTATAGGGTCAACTGAGGCAAAGTTAGGATGAAAGTGTAAAGGGCTCTAGCAGATTTTTTTTGGTTTTGCTTTTGCCTTGTGAAATCAGCTGTGATTCTCGAAAAGGAGTCCCTGATCAGCAGCATCAGCTTCACTGCAGAACTTGTTAGAAATGTAAAATCATAGGCTTCACCCTTGACTGCTGAACCCGGAAGCTCTGTGGGTGGGGCCAACCATCTGCCTTTCAGAAGCCTTCCAGGTGGTTCTGAGGCTGGCTCAAGATTGAGAAACACGGGTGTGGAGAACAAAGGAAAGATGGTAAAGCAGGTTTCCTTGTCATTTTCAGTGTTCCTTACTTAAGGTGTTAGGGGCTACAGGTCTCCTCAGTATAAGAACCTCAACTAAAAAACCCAAGAGCAACATTTGACATATTTTTTAGTTTTACTTTATTGCCTAACATTTGGAATGTTAGACAAATAAGCTGGAATTCAGACTAAGATTTGTAATTTAGGGTCAAGGAACTCTTCTAACCACTGAAACATCTAGGGGGTGGAATTCACTAGATCTATGATCCCAGTGAAATTGTAGGCAATTTTAAATATATTTATTTGTCTTTTGAAACAATTATTTACAGAGCTGCAGTTTGGGTCAAGGTCTGTTCTAGGTACTGGGGTTTCAGTAATGATTCGAAAGCCAAAATCTTTGCTGGTATTCTAGAGCAGAGAGGCAAGCTGTAAACAAAGAAACAAGCCTCTAATCCCATGTGGCAGGACAAGCTATGAAGATAAATAAGAGCTGATAAAGGGAGAGAGGAAGACTAGGACACGAGGGATTGCTATTTGAGATAGTTGATTGGGAAGATCTGCAAGATGAGCAGAATTTCAACAGTGTAGGAGAAAGGCAAGCAGAGGAGAGCATTCTAGGCAGCATAAACAGAACATGGTATGCAGTTAGTAAGTTTATAATCCAGGTTACAAAGAAAGTATGAATTTGGCTCGGGTCACAAGCTAATAATGAAAGTTAAACATACTTGGCTAATTCCCCTATGTGGTACTCCTTCTCACTGCGTCTCTGCAGAGGCTAGTCACCCGAAAAAACCTGTGTGCATATATGCTTGACGGTGAGGCCTGTAGTTTCTGTTTGATGGCTTAAAAGTGTATTCTCACTTTTATTAAAAGTGTATTAAAAGTGTATTCTACATGAACAGACATTTCTGCAAAGAAGACATCCAGATGGCCAACAGACACATGAAAAAGTGCTCCATATCACTCGGCATC
>NC_081559.1:175041057-175048233 GCF_022355385.1 Mustela nigripes | reverse complement strand
TTGGGAGAAGGGGGTAGGATTATGGACATTGGGGAGGGTATGTGATTTGGTGAGTGCTGTGAAGTGTGTAAACCTGGTGATTCACAGACCTGTACCCCTGGGGATAAAATATATGTTTATAAAAAATAAAAAATTAAAAAAAAAAAAAGTGTATTCTACCTTAGGCTGGGACTTTTGTTTGAAATGACCAGTTGCAGTTGTTCTTTTGGTCATATGCTCTACTCAGTCACTTGAAATGAAAGTCATGGTTATATAACTCTTGATGCTGTTAGGAGAGGGGTGAGGGAAGAGACAGAGCTTCCCTGTTTTAGCTGTCATCCTTGGTGACATAATTTTTAAACTGCCGTTGTTGGACCCTTTGCTATGTTTTAAGCACTGAGCTAAGTGAACTCCCGAGGTTTCATCTTATAAAACTCGTTTTTGGTTTTGGTGTTGTCTGGAACATACTTATATGTGAGTACCACAGGGACAGCAATTTTATCTTTATTTTCACTGAATTTTCCTGGAGCACTGTGTGTTCACAGTAGGTACATGACAAATACTTGTTCAGTGAAGGAGTGAAGGAATTGTAAGTCATGCAGCTAGCAGGTGGCAGAACTGAGACTTGAATCCAATCTGTGTAATTCCAAAGCTTTAACTACTGTGCTACACTGTGAATTCACCTGGAATGGAATGAGGAGGGAAAAGATGGAATCATGAATGTTGAACATAAGAAAAGCAGTATGGAAGAAGCAACTCATCTGAAGCTATTAATCAAGCAAAAGCAGCCGATCTCCATGACTGAACTTGTCTCAGACTTTCTTGAGGCTGAACAGAAGGCTGTAACAATGGCAATTCTCTGCTCTCTAAAAGAACAGACTGGCAAGACTAACTCTCATGGAATAATTGGTCAGCAATATGATAAATTAAGTGGGATGGCATCTAATTTCATACCATCCACTCTGGAGCTTGTCATCCTTGGAATCACAAACATGAAGCTTGTAAATTACAGCACCATGTTAGAAACTGAAATTATATCAATATGAGAATGACCCTCATTCTAGTTTTTTTTTTCTTTTAAAGATTTTATTTATTTGTCAGAGATAGAGGGAGAGAGAGCAAGCGAGCACAGGCAGACAGAGAGGCAGGCAGAGGCAGAGGGAGAAGCAGGCTCCCTGCCGAGCAAGGAGTCCGATTCGGGACTCGATCCCAGGACCCTGGGATCATGACCTGAGCTGAAGGCAGCTGCTTAAACAACTGAGCCACCCAGGTGTCCCTGTTTTTTTTTTTTTTTTTTTTAAGATTTTATTTATTTATTTGACAGAGATCACAAGTAGGCAGAGCGGCAGGCAGAGAGTGAGAGGGAAGCAGGCTCCCTGCGAGCAGAGAGCCTGATGTGGGGCTGGATCCCAGGACATAGGGACCATGATCTGACTGGAACAGAAGGCAGAGGCCTCAACCCACTGAGCCAGCCAGGCACCCTGACCCTCATGCTAGTTCTGCCTGGTTTCAGTTAATCCAGATTGCCAACATTTCTAATTTGCTGAAGCATACTGTTCCAACGCAGTGTAGTGCTTTGAATGGGTGGGGAGGTCTCCTCTCATCTCTCTACCCTCCCTGGCCCTCTGCTCCCCAGCCTTGTCTTCCCTCCTCCTTTCCTTTTTCTTTGCTTTCTTTCCCTTCCCCCCGCTTTTCTACCTTTCCTTCTCTCTCCCTCTCACTTACCCTTCTTTCTTAAATTTATTTTTCCATTTTCAAGTTTGTGATTGTAACCTTGTAACTTTTATTTGGATTGTGAAGACATAATTATACCCACTTTACACATGGGAAAACTAAGTCATTGCAGACATTATGTAATTTGTGCTTTTTGCAGTGAAGATGGAAAAAAAAAGCCCACATTTCATAACTTTAGGTACCTTGTGCTTTTTGAGGTGTTCACAGATCCCAAAGCAAAATTTCAGGTTCTGTATTGGCACTGGTTTACAGTATAGAATGAATAATAATCATTTATTAAATGAAAATGAAGGATAGCTTGAAAAGTCCTTTCTGACTTACTATTTTAACCTAGGTAGTGCACATCATATTTCATCTATATTATGGGAATAATAATGGATCCTCATATATGAGGGATTTAAAACTCTTTTATAAAGGTAGAATTATATTTTAAAAACCTGTTTTTGTGGGATTAGATGAGCTTGGGTTCCATAAAACATCAAGATGGCCTATCAGCTTGTCACTGGGTATCATTTCTTGTTTACATTTGATTAAGAGTTACTAGGTTGGTTCTGGGTTTTTTTGCCAGTAGGTGGTACTAGCAATTTGTATAGTGTCTGTGAACTTGTCCTCATAGGGGGAAAAGGCATGCTTGGGTTTTTTGAGGAGATAAACCAATTTTTCAGATGCTGTGGTGAATGAGAAGCCTTCAGCTGGAAGCATTTCCTTAGACTCTATGGTCAACCTACCAGAAATACAATCTCGAAATGGTTAAAATATAATTATTTAAAGAGTTTAGGTTTTACAAAAGAAGAAATAAAAAATAAACAGGAAGGAGTTCACATCATATTTTTTTTTTTTCCCCCAGAGTAAATGACTTCTGACCATATGCCAATAAGTACCAACTCACTTTCTGGGGAACATGTTATTAGATCAGATGATAACTTTTTGCAAAAGGTGTTTTAATAATGAGGTTGTGGTTTGAAAGAAGTGCAGCAAAACAAGTAGATCATTACTTATATCATAAAGGTTGTCATTGTCCTGATTTGAACAGGTTATAGTATTTTACAAATAGGTAGTTCTTATTGGAGATAATGTCATTATATAGTTGGTTTTTTTTTTTTTAAACCCTGTTAAATAGCCAAGATCCCTAAAGTGGACCATTTAAGTTTCAGAGTAGTTACTTTCCGAATGTGTTTTAATATGAAGCATCTGAGTTGTCAGAGAGCCTTGTTAATTTATAGGAAGATAGTTGCAACACTAACTCCAATTAAAATGAATGGTAACATTAATGTGAAGGGGAGCTAATGTCATCACCATCTCTTATTTTCCTCAACTGCCGCCCTCCACAAAACAAAATAAGAAATGAAACAAGACCACAGACGATCACACTGTTGCCTAGTTTGTATGCCGGGTTGTGCAAAGCGGTGCAATTCTGAACTGAGGACTTCACTGTAGTTCCCAATTCTTGCAGTCCAAGGGGCTGAGATGGAAAGGAGCCTTTGGCGATGAAGACCGTCACTCAAGTCTAGTTCAGTGACTGGACATAAAACCCCAAGTGAGTTAGGAATGCACAGAGCTGCTGAAGTTTTCATTACCCTTTAAACCCAGCTGTATTATACCATTTGCTTCTTCATGCAGTAATAGAGTTAAGGATTATTTGCTCAGTGCTTGTAAAATTCTCAGTTTTGGTCCAGACTGGGATAATACTCGTCTTTTGGGTTTTCTTCTGTTGGTGGGTGGGCAGGCATGGGGTATCCTTATTTGCCTATCTGGCAGCACTATTGTGAGTTATATTTATTGACTGGAAACTTGGCAAGACTAAGATTTTTTTCTCAGTAAGAAGACTACCCTCAATTTTTACTTACAAGATTCCACGGTAACCAGGTGGAACCTACATCATTAGCTTCTTGAATAATGCATATATTTTAAACCATGACTTAAAGCTGTTCATTTATAGTATATTAAACCAGAGGAAAGTTTTAATTCAAGCCCAGCTTTGTGCAGTAGAATTAACTAAATCAAAATGAAGCTTTTTTCCCCCCTTTTCAGTCAACTTTATTGAAACTCATTCAACTTTCCAAGAACTAAAAATTAGCTTCCTGTCTTGACTGTTTGGAATTACTTACTGTCATCTGTTTCAGACATTAAAGGATATGATTTAATATCAGCAATAAGGCCCCTTTTCCTCATTTGGCAGGTGTTAATTATTTAAACACTACTCATTTTAATTTGTTTCCAATCACTCTTTTGAGTGATTTGCCTTACAGGTTTCATTATGTGCATTTCTTGTGGGGGGAAAAAAAATCAGAAGGAAGACAAGCTGAAGCACGGAACCGCACCGTGTAATCTATCTATTGATAGGTGGGGCAAGGCAAGGCTGTATTTCATGTATTATGATCTTCATGATCTCTGCTGATGGAATATAATATGCAATACATCATTTTTATCTTCTTTATAATAAAAAGTTGCTCTAGGCACAAAGCCTCAGGTTCCTGCATGCTAATGAACCTGACTGGAGAAAGCCTTTGCATTTCCTGATCTGTCAATTAAGAAGAGCCAGACAACTAGAGTAACTGAAAATACAGGACAGACATTTTTCCAGTGAAACCACTCCTTTCTTGAAGTTTGGGTATCATCTTTTTTGTCAATTCCTGCTGCTCTTTTCCCTTCAGCTAAACTGGCTTCTGCTTCATGATGATTCTTGTTTATAAAAAGCCTTGGGCTTGTGTTTCCCTTAAGTCAGATGCTTGTCAGAGCTTCCTCTGCTCAGATGGTACGGCCCCGTGTGTGCTTTATGGAAAATCAGCTTCGCACTGGGCAGAAATGCTGGTGTCACTTAAGTCAGGCACTAGTCTAAGCGCTTGATAGAAAACTTTTTCAGAAGACTAACATCTAAATTTGAAAAGCAGAGGGATACGGAGAAAGAGAAAAAACTTTCATAATCCCTCTGGGAAAGGAGAAACTGACAACCCCAGGTTTTTTTTTCAGTAGTACACAGCAAAGTAATTTCATCTCAGTGTGAAATGGAAAAGGTGGGTGTTTGTTTAGATTGAGGCCATTCGGTAATGATTTTAACACTCATTGGAATCTCTTAGCCAAAGTATTCCAGGGACAAAGTCTGTAATGAACACTTATCCTCCCAATTAAAGTTTCAGTCCCAATGAAAATGTTACCTGATACTCTCCTTCTCCTATTTTAAGTTTTTCAGTCTTTGCTCTGTTTTTGCCTTCATGATTGGTGGCCTTGCTCATCCTTTTTCCAGCGAAATTATTCTTCCTGTGGCAGCCAGCAACAAAACCCAATAGGCTGGTCTTCCAGCTTGAGAATCAGGTTCATCAGACTCACTGGCACTCTAGATTTGAAGGTTAGATGAACTGATTGACTGGATGAAATGGCTTCATTTCCTTGACTCAGTGGAAGAGGAAGCCATTAAATCTTTATAAATAAAATGTAAGTAAACAAAAGCCTTAACTATTTCAAACATGACTCAGTTATCTAAGTCAACTGTTATACAGCTTGCTCTTTTCCAAATCTCTGAGGCCACTTTCAGTTTGGGTTTAGAGGGATGCCTATAGTTGAAGTGGTGGCAAAAGTATGTAATAGGCAATGCACTTTGTGATGAAGAGCACAATAGCCTTGCTTGTCGTTCTCCATGTGTCAACAGAGCCTGCGAAGACAGCATGTGTGGCTTCCTTGGAGATCATCACAAGATTGGATGGAGGGCTCATGGAGATTTAAAAAAAAAAAAAAAAAGGATAACCAAGACCTTTGAAAAGACTTCAGTGTTTCTTCTGCTCATTCATTTGTTCAACAAATGTTAATTGAATGTATATTCTGTATTACAGGGGGAAATACAATGTTGCACTGAGACAGCTCACAATCCAGGGGATTGGACAAACCTGTGAACAAAGAACATTAATCAGTGTCTCACATGCACGTTTATGCCATGTCCCTGATAAGCAAGAAAGAGAAGCTAATGTTCTGAGGAGTATAGGAAGTCTTCCCAGAGGAGGTAGTATTTCAGTTAGGTTTTGAAATGAGGTTTTCATCCTGTACAAATGGTGATGGGTTGGGGAAGCAGGTGGTAGAGGGCATCCCAGGTAGAGAGAGGAAGGGAGCATGGGAGAGCTCTGGTGCAAATGTCAGAAAAACACTCAGGATTTGGAGACATGTCAGGATGGGGTCAGAGGCAGGGCCATGCTAAAAAGTTACCTCTTTTTCCAAAACCTGTGATCCTCCAGAAGGCTTTCAGCAAGCAAGGGTCAGTGTTACAGTTGAGTTTTAGGTAATCATTCTGATGACTAAAAGGGGAACATATTCAGCAAGGGAAGGGGAATGAAGTAGGAACACCACCACGGAGAACTGAAACAAACCAGGTGAGCAGGTAGTTTTGAGCTAAGCTACGGTACTGGCACTGGGAATAGGTAGTAACTGGGAAGGATCTGAATTTCCTCCTACTTGTGCACTAACAAGTTAGTCTATCACAGCTGAACATACAAATACTGAGAGAAACCCAAGACTTGGGATTAGAGACAGATGATTTATTACCCACAGCAAAAACAGCAGCTAGAGGAGCAACCTGCATGAGTCCCTGTGCCCTAATTCCCACAGGGTGACTCCATAAGTGTTGAGTGTTACCTATGTATGTAAACATGGGGTGTTCCCCAGGAGAGGACCCTAAACTTTAGTACACTCTGATCTTTTATAGGGTCACTAGCATCTTCCCTCCAGAGAGAGATAATATGTATTATCTGTGATATAAGCCAATCTCCTCCACATGAGAGGGGCAAGGCATCTCTAGGTTTATAACCCTGGATGTAAAGAAATGTCTCTGGAAAGACGCATCTCTAAATCTTTCCGGAATCTCTAGCTTCCTAAGCTGTCTGCTATTTAGTTAACATGCTCTTTGCTCAGGAGGCCCAGTGTATGAACATGGGAAACCCATGGAAGATTGTTTCCCGGTGCAGAAATGGAGAGGAAGGGCTGAATAATAAAATCCATGAAGGAGAATTGTCAAAGCAAAATACAAAACAAAACCCAGGAGGCTGATTAGATGGGGCAGAGGTTGGGGAGGGAGGCTGGTGGAGACCTCAGGTGTGAGTGAGATTTTTTATTTGGTAGATCTGATGATAGGTGGATAGTAAAAGAACAGGAACTTTTTTTTTTTTTTTTTTTTTGGTGGTATTAGTAGTGGTGATGGTGGTGGAGCAGGGATGCAGATGCAGGGCGTAAGTTAAAAGGTTAGAAGTTAAAGGTTTGTGTAAATTGACTAACCCTAAAGATAGTATGGGATTTTTGGAGAAGTGGCTACATTTTTGCATCATTTGTTGTTACACAAATAATAGGGAAGGAAAATACAAACAGTAGGCAAAGAGATCCAGAGTTCTACATCTCATGTGGACTCGGATTTTTTCTTTTCTTTTCTCTCTCCTTCCTTCCTTCCTTCCTTCCTTCCTTCCTTCCTTCCTTCCTTCCTTCCTT
>NC_081559.1:174999814-175041047 GCF_022355385.1 Mustela nigripes | reverse complement strand
TCTTTTCCCTGGAGAATGGCTGTGGTATCCTATTAGACAAAAAGAACTAAGAGCTGTGTATTATTTAACCCTCATTTTGGGAAATGGGCTTCAGGGGAACTTGAACTTGCCTAGAGTAGAGCTCCTAAAACACCTTCCATCTCCTAAATTGTCACCAAGCAATTACTCGTACAGAGCACACCCTTGACAGGCTCTGGACATGAGAGAAGTAAAATGGCATACGGGGGAAGAGCCCGGCTCTTTGAAATCTTCTTAGGAGCTGCTGCAGTGGCAGAGACTGGGAATCCTGGAATGCATTTTTCATTTTTATGGCGTGGGAACAGGAAGGTGTAGTGTAAAAAGCATTGCACCAGGAGTTGGAAGGTCAGAGTGACAGCATGGCTGCATCGTTGACCAGTCACAGAAGCCCGAGAGATTGCTAGGCTATCTGAGCTCTATCTTTTAAATGGGGAGAAGGCTGGTGCTCTGCAGTGCTTTGATTATCAAGTGAAGACTATTTCATCCATTGTGATGATCTTGCATGTGTACATTGTTGCATGTCTTTGTTTTTGCATCTGAATTCTATAAATATTCAATGAAGGTGCTTACTACATATTAGGTATTTGAAGTAAAAGATGTTGATGTTACGTTTTTCTCTTCTTCTCTCTCTCTTTAAAAGACCATTGTCTTTCCCTTTTCCAAAGCTTGTGGGATGGGTATCCATGTGTAGCTTTTTTTGTGTGTATGTGCCATATTTGATTATGTATCCAGAATTCTACAAAGCTTGTACCTAAATCAATATAAGGAAAGTAGAACATTTCACTGTAAGTAGATAACTTTATCTTGTCATCCCTGCCCTGAGTTTAAAACACGAGAGCTTTTTGGGAAAAATTAGTGTTCTTTCTTTCTTTCTTTCTTTTCTGATAGAGGTTTATTTTTAGTGGAAGCTTTCTTTTTCTTTGGCATTTATGGTATTTAAAATACAATTTTATTACCCATGGTATCAAGTAACTGTATATTATCCAACGCGCAAAAGGTATTCTGTCGGGATTGTTATTAAAATGTCAATTATGATTGCATCACTTTAGGGCTAGATATTTAATCTGAGAAAATAAACTAAGCATGTACCCTCCTCCTGCATTTCAGGGCTTTGCTTCTAACTTTCTGGTGTATAACTACAGGCTGCTAAAACATGAGACTCTGCTTGATTCCAATGCAATATATCAAACCTTTGTTACAACTTGTCTTCAAAAGTTCACATGCTTTTCCTCTTTAGTCAGTTTAAAACATTACAAGCTACCCTTTATCTTTAATTATTGCTCTTTTATATATTAATTGCGTAGGCCAGCACTGGGTGAGTTTGGAATATCTGAAGTGCTTGACCTTCTGAATCCATGCGTTTTATTTCAGACTTAAACACCTAGTAAAGGTGGGACCCTGAGGAAAGCCCAGTCTGTCTTCCCAGGTACAAGAGGTGATATGTAAGATTGCTCCATTCTGATATCTGGCAAGTCCAAGAAGGATGAGGAAAAGGATGATGAGAGGAGAAAGAACACTTTTCGGAGAAGTATGGAGACATACAGTGTTAGCACGGCAAGGGATCTGAGGGATCCTTTAATCCAGAGTGACAAAGAAGTCCTTTAACTGGACTGAAAGCAGCTTGTTTGGTGGGACAAAGTTGGGCAAGAATCCTGTGCCAAGTTGAATCTTGTACTATCTTTGCTCCCCAGGTTGTGCTCCTCCTACCTGAAGTTTGAGAAAGAGCTCTGAAGAGGGGAGAGCCAAGGGGCAGGAGAAATGTCGACTTAGGGAAGAGGTGTTAATGGAATTTAGCTCGGATTTCATTTCATGGAAAAGAGATCAGTCAGTGTTATGAGCTACTAAATGTGACTAGATTGCTTAAGAACTAGTGAAGATTTACAAACTCCTTGGGTTATTTCCTCTGAATTGCAGATTTTTATACAGTTCTCTCAGTTTAAAGCACCTTGGGTTAAATAACAAATCAGTGATTTTGAGCTCTTCTGTTTTGCGCCTGTTAAGAATTAATAAATTGCAGCTCTTTTCTTTGCAAAACATTTTCCAAATAATTTAGATACTGCCCTGCCTTGGACGTTACAAACAAATTCTTTGCACTTGGGACTTATAACAGCAACTTGACTAGTTGCTAGAGTTGGGAGAATAATCACCCCAGTTCAAAACACCTGGAATCCTCATCAGTTCTCGGGAAACACTGCCACCATTGTCCTTTGGGTGATGTGAGCTAATTGTAGCATTACTGCGCAATAGCCCTTTATTTGGGACTAATAAAATCCTAACCTCATTGGAAAGTATGGTGCTTACCCATTGGACTTCTGCATATGCTCAGTAATGCCTGAAGAGAAATAGAAACTCTCTTATGTTGCTAAGAAAACCTATCTACTTATACCTAAGGGCTATAACTAGAGTATTTCTTGAGTGAGATTATGCTGTGTGTGCGTGTGTGTGTGCGCGTGCAGACGTGCATGGATGGGGATGAGTGGGCATGTGGTTCTGTAAAGATAAACAAAGCTTGGAGGGCCTGGAACCTGGAGTGCAGTGGTGCGGCATGGGGGAGTGTATTTGGTTGTAGTGAGGACAGCTTGTCTCCATCTCATTTCAACATAATAGGCAGGAGACAGCACAGCTGAGTTTCTCCAAATGGCTAGTGCTATAGCCTATCTTTTTCAATGTCACTGGATTGATCGATCATTAAGATGTCTCGTGTTTTTAAAAAGAGACAGCCTACTGACAAGCAGAATGGGTATTTTAAAAAATTCCTAACAGAAAAAGAAGCCAGCCAGATTGAAAGAAAGCTATTTAAAGTATTGTTTTGGAAAACCCTACTACTTTGTGTTAATCTTTTAATTCTGCTAAGTAGCAATGATATCCTTGGTGGGCAAGTCTTATTTCCTTGATAAAGCCTCCGCTGACCCCTTGATGGGATCTCTTTTACCTTTGATGTCCCAGTGGCGTCTCCAGACTGTATCACTCATTTGCCAGTTTCGATCTGATTTTTGCTCATCATTTAAATCCTTTGCTGCAGTTTGACTTTGTCTTTGCAGGTAAGAAGCTCGAGATTTAGTTGGAGATAAGACCATTCTCTCATGTGTCTTGTTTTTTCTAAGTGTAGCCTAATGAACATAGGGTGCTGCTCAAAAGTGTGTCTGTTGACTTCATTTGCTGTAGAATAACTTCAGTAGAGTAAGAAGCAATTTTATTCCTTTCTGAAGCAGTAAACAGCTACGAGTTTGTTATTGTAGAGTTGCCTAAGGCCAGGTCTTCAGACTCAAAGTGAGTGTGAGCTATCTATCAAGGAAACAGAATTATTTAGCACAATAAACATTTTGGTGTACATTTGGCCTAGAGGAAACTTTTTGTCTATCTGTATGGCCCAAATTCTTCAAATAATGACCTTTTTTCTTATTCCCTGTGTTTATGTTCCTGATTATCTGGGAAATCAAAGTCTAATCTAAAAAGCGGGGTCTGGGTGGGGGGAAGTGCACTCTAAATCAGACTAATGGTGAGAATAATGCCAGGATAATTTTGAGAGTGTTTCTTAGAAAAATATCAATAAACATTCCAACTTGAGTTTAGGGTTCCAAGACTTCGACCTTGGGATTAAGGCTCATACTCAGTTCTGTAAGTGATGAAGATTACAGATTGCTACAAGCATCAGTGTCTGGTGTGCAGAAATGTTTCTGCTTACAAGGTTTACTACAGTGAGGCAAGTGCTGTGCAGTGCATCTCATGACTCTGGGAAGTTTCAGGAATTCTTAATCAGTTGATTTCATGTTTTTAGGCTAATTCCATTTCCTGTTCTGAAGACTGAAAGAAAAACATCAGTGCTTAAAAAAACAGTTTAGGATTCTTGCTTTTATCTTAGAGAATGTGATTATTAATAGTTATTTTAGAAGTGTTTTTAAATTTGGAGGCATTTCCCCTCCTTCCTTATTCATGATTCCTGAAGTTGCAACCAGTAAGCCTACTCCCCTTCTATTCTTCCCTCTTGCTCTTTCAGACCCTCGGGCAAGCCTTTCATCCTCCTCCTGTGTGCCCCAAAATAGGGGAGCTAGTTTGAGGCCTGCAGCTTTCTGTGTGTATCAAAGGAAGGGGTCCAGACTTCTTTAATGTAGCAGCACCCATCGGTCAATCCATCTCACTCCTTTCTGTAACCATCAGCCATCCCCCCAAAGTCCCTTGGCACCCTTTTCCTGAAACCAAGGCCCAAGGAGATCAGACAGCCTCTCTTGCCTTGCCAAGCATCCCTCAGCCTCAGCTGAAGTAATGTTTACATATATGATCATTCCATGCCATTTAAAATATGTAATGGATACTGTGAAAACAATAGGCATATTCAAGCTTCGGTGCTGTGCACAAATGAGAGAAATATTCCAATACTCATATCAGAGCCTAATAGGTATAATTTTGCTCATGATAGAGTAATGCACAGCAGCTTTCCCCAGACTGCTGGGTAAAACAAAGAAGTGGTTGTCAACCTTTTCAGAATCAGATGTTAATGATATTTCGTGTCTTTGTTGAGTCTGTGGAAAGCAGCTACTGCACCTAGAAGGGAAATGACTTCCATACCAACCGCCCTCAGCCAAAGTCATTCGGACTGGGAAACCTGGACTGAGTCCATATTTACATTTCGGAGAGAGGTGTGAAAGAAGATTTCAAGACAGAATGGGCTGAGCGGCCTCCCATTTGCCTTACCCTATGTTCAATCTTATCTGTGCTATGAGGGATCTTATGATTTCCAACATATAGAAGGGGGGAATGTAATGTAAACAAAGGGCCGGCATGTTTTGGCAAAGGAGGGAAGTGTTTTCTGCATTTCGTGTATTTCTGGAAACCTCTGAAATCCCAGAGTCATACATCTTCCAAGGTTAGGAGGAGGATTTATTCAAGCGTCGCCGGTGCCCAGCAGCTCGCGAAGCAAGGATCTTGCTGCGTCTTTCATAGCAAGCAGCTGACTGTTCGGCTTTCTTCTCAAGCGGGTTGTAAAGAGCCGTGGCCGTCAAATAGTTTGCTTTCCATGTCTCCCTAAACCCTCTTTTACACATTACAGTATGACTTCACTTCAACATAATTCTATTTTCATTTTCTTTAAGAAAAGGTCTTAATTCTACCTCAAGTACACCCAAGAAGTGGGGCCTCTCAGTACCGTGTTGTTGAAGCTGCTGGGAATTAGGCCACTTTTTGACCAGATACATACAATTTTAATCCTAAATCTTTAGATACTGCGCAACTAAGGATTCCTATTCTAACAGATACAGATCTAAGGGTAAGAGTCACACCATTCTTAGGAAAACACAGACCCTACTAGGATTATAAAAAGCAGAAGCTATACCACAACTGTAGTTTAAAGCTATACTTAGACTGAATCCCACTTTCAGAATGATTGTAATATGTCTTTAAATAAAGACCTTCCCACAGTTGTCCAAATTAAAATCAGGGGTAGTTCCTCTGTCGTGTGTGCCCACGTATGAAGACTGTGCAGCTCATCTCCATAACTGTGAAAATTGTATTATGTAAGTTAAATTGTAGGCAACATGTCTGCCAACATGGAACCTCTTGTCTTTATATATGTAGTCCAGTCAGAGTTCCGCGTAAATTCTGAAATACTTTATAGACATAATTGTGATTGTATGATGTGTTGAATAAGACATTTTCCAGATTTGGTGAATTGCAGGGACTTTGGTACAACAAATTCCATCATCTCAGTTATTTTGAAGTCTGTTTCTGATTGCCATAGCTTAGTGTCTTGCTGCTCAAAGTCTTGTTCATGGACCAGACAGGCAGTGCTTGAAACTTGTACAAATGTGGAATCTTGGGCTCCAAATAAAATTTACTGAATCAAGTGCTGGTCTACCAACTGTCCTTTAACAGCAAAGATCTAGTGGATCCTAAATTAGGTGTTCAGGTCATTTTGAAGTTTAGTGAACTTTGGAAGTATTTATGCATTTTTTGTGGTCAGGAGGGAATTATTTTATATCTGATTGGATAATGTGTGGCTTCCCAAAGAACCTGCTGTATTTCTGAGGACCATGCTTTTGGCAGAATCTGATTCATTAGTTTATTAATTTTTGAATTCTTTTTTTTTTTTTTTAAAGATTTTATTTATTTACTAGAGAGACGGAGATCACAAGCAGGCAGAGAGGCAGGCAGAGAGATAGGAGGAAGCAGGCTTCCTGCTGGGCAGAGAGCCCGATGCGGGACTCGATCCCAGGACCCTGGGATCATGACCCGAGCCAAAGGCAGAGGCTTTAACCCACTGAGCCACCCAGGCGCCCCTAATTTTTGAATTCTTAATGGTGATTCTTGGATAGAATATGCAAACAGTTTGTACATTTACAGTCAGGTGTCTCAGTGGTTTAGATGAAATACTTAAATACCATTGGGAATTTAAAATTATAAAAACAATAATAACAATAATGGATAATATTTATTCAACATTTAATAGGTGCTAGGCACTCTTCTAAGCACTTCACATAGATGAACTCATTGCATCTTACTGACAATCCTATGAGATGTTTTTTATTACAACTCCTTTACAGATGAGGAAACTGAGGCACACAGTGATTAATGAGATGCCCAAGTTCACGTAGCTAGAAAGTGGAGCAGCTGGGATTGTTTTGACTGCCTTTTACAAATAGGAGATGATGATTAAGCAAAGAATTCCAGCTTGGATGGTTTTTTCAGAGCACAGTCCATCCTCTTGTTTTACATATGAGGGAAATGAGGCTCAGTAAAGCCAGAGGGCTTTCATAACATTGCAAATAAATTTGTGGCAATTGGCATATCTTAGCCCCCTTATAGTTCACACATTTGTACTTCATAATCTCCCTGAGCAATAGACAGATACTCTGATGTCATACCAATGATGGCCCCATTTTGCCTTGTTACTTCAAAGTAAGAGATTGGCATAAGTACAAATGAGAATGCCCATAAATTGGTTGCTTCTTACATGCCAGAATTGTGCTGTCTCTTTTTTATACCTCTGTTAGACCCTGTCGAGATGTGTACTGTTGCACTAACTACTCTGATCTGTGTTATTTGTAGACATGTCTGCTCCATACAAAGGCTTGAGAAATAAGGCCATGTTTTATTCTTTTTTATGAACCTAATATTGCCATGGACAGTGATACACCGTAAGCCCTTATGAAGTCACAGTCATGTGGACAGATGACTTCTCCCTACCACTGCTTCAGGTATGCTATGTAAGTGGGTGCAGGCCCCGTTGGCTCATGCAGGAAAGGAAGGAACTAAGCCCAAGGTGAACATGGAGAGGCAGGGACTAGAGCTTCATGGGCCAGTGGTGGTGTTAGTAGTGGTTTGTGCTTGTCAGAGCACAGTGCAGTGTTTCAGCTTGACTGTTTCTTTCTTGTATCTCTTCATGTGCCTCTTTTCTGGTTTGGGATGTCAGTTCTCAAAGGCAGCAACTGCCATTCTTTACTCCCTTTGTATAGTGCCTGACTTTGTACCACACACAGAGAACTGGGGAGTGCTTGTGGGGACAATAAATGAAACTGTTAATCTGCACCATGGAGAATTTAAAATATTATCCTTTTTAATTTGTTTTTATTTTTATTTTTTTTAATTTTATTTTTTCAGTGTTCCAAGATTCATTGTTTATGCACCACATCCAATGCTCCTTAAAATACTTGTCCAATATTATTCTTTAAAAAAAAAAGTTTTCTCCGTGAAGAATTTTATTTATTTAACTAGGTAGATGAATCTGTTGGTGAAAGTCATAGGGAAGAGTTAAAACATAGATGTTTCAGTTTTTATTAGCCCATGGTTTTAAAATAAAGTCACACTTTTAGTGATCAAATGAGCCCTTACTAGTCCAAAGAGTCCATAATCAGAGTGTTTCCTGGTATTTTGGGGAGTTCCCCCAAAGACGTGGCCCATGTATCTCAGTAAACCAGTTTATCAGCTGTACTTCTCACTTGCTCCCGCCCCCCTTCTGTTTTCTGCTCTGACTTGTACTTATCCACAACTGCTATCTGCCAAGCCCTTGCATGAAGTTGTTGCAAAATGTGTAAGGAAAAGTCAAGAATAGTCAATGAAGAAGAGTGAAGGAGTTTTACCCTATCAGATTTATTTTTAAAAATTAAACTATTTGGAGATGATTCACATGTATTTAAAAGAAATAATGCAGGAGGTCCTGTGTAAACTTTACCTACTTTCCTCCAATGATAACTTCTTACAAAAATACTGTACATTATCACAACCAAGATATTGATATTGATACTGAGTCAATCAAGATACAGAACATTTCTATCACCACAAAGGACTCTCATGTTGCTCTTTTTTAAAAAAAATTTTAAATTTTTTATTTTTTTGAAGGTTTTTATTTATTTATTTTTATTTCTTTTCACCGTAACAGTATTCATTGTCTTTGCACCACACCCAGTGCTCCATGCAATCCGTGCCCTCCCCAATACCCACCACCTGGTTCCCCCAACCTCCCACCCCCGACCCCTTCAAACCCCTCAGATTGTTTTTCAGTGTCCATAGTCTCTCATGGTTCACCTCCCCTTCCAATTTCCCTCAAATCCCTTCTCCTCTCCATCTCCCCATGTCCTCCATGTTATTCTCTCAATAGACACTTCCATGTTCCCAGCTCCTACCACCTCCTGAGTTCCTGGCAACTATTAATCTGTTGTGTAGTTCATGATCTTTTTTTTTTTTTTTTCAAATCATGAGTGGCATATAAATAGAATCGTATAGTCATTGGCCTGTGTCTCTCAGTATTCTCAGGAGATACAGACAAGTTGTTGTTTGTGTCAATACTTCATTCCTTTTTTATTGCTATACTATTGTGTAGTATTCCAAGATACAGATATACTGCAGTTTGTTTAACTAGTCACCCATTGAAGAATATCTGACTTATTTCTAATTTTGGGCTATTACAATTAAAGCTGCAGTGAAATTTGTGTACAGGTTTTTGTGTGGACATAAGTTTTATTTCTCTGGGATAAATTTTGAGGAGTGTAGTTGCTGGGTCATATTAGAGTTACATGTTTTATTTTTTGAGAAATGATGTTCTGTAGTACATACTTCACTGCATAGAGGATTGTGGGATAACATTTCTTTTAATTGAGGAATTAAAAAAATTTTGGTGACTTCCTTGGTCACAAAAAAATTTTGGTGTTTCCATGGCTTCTGATGAAAATATACTGTTATTAGATCCCCCCACCACCCGTGGTACTGATAAGATATTTTTCTCTCAACACTTTTTAAATTTATTCTTTTAGTTATGATAAATTTGACTATGATATGTCTTTTTTTTTTTTTAATTTTATTTATTTATTTGACAGAGAGAAATCACAAGTAGATGGAGAGGCAGGCAGAGAGAGAGAGGGAAGCAGGCTCTCTGCTGAGCAGAGAGCCTGATGCGGGACTCGATCCCAGGACTCTGAGATCATGACCTGAGCCGAAGGCAGCGGCTTAACCCACTGAGCCACCCAGGCGCCCCAAGATATGTCTTGATGTCAACTGGGATTTGTTGGGATTTGTCCTGTTAAGATTCACTTAGTTTCTTGAATCTGTCAGTTTATGTCTTTTGCCAAATTTGGGAGGTTTTAGCCATTATTTCTTTGAGTACTTTTTGCCACACCCTCTTTCTCCTTTCCTTCTGGGATTCTGATGACATGAATGTTACACCTTTGGTTATAGAACCAGAGTTCCTTGAAACTATTAATTTTTTTCCCTTCTATTTTCTATTTTTTTTTCCCAAATTAGGTAATTTCTGTTGTTCTGTCTTCCAACTTGTTGCTTATTTTCTCTATCTCCTCCATCCTGTCCTTGAGTTTATCTATTCAGTTTTTAACTTTGGTTCTTATATTTTTCAATTCTTTATTTTATTTATAAAATTTTCTGAAGAAGGAGAGAGAGTGTGGTGGGGAGGGGTAGAAGAAGAGGGAAAGAGCAAATCTGAAGCAGGCTCTACACCCAGTGGGGAGCCCAATGTGCTGCTCAGTTTCACAACACTGAGATCATGACCTGAGCCAAAATCAAGAGTCAGACACTTAACCGACTGAGTCACCCAGGCACCCCACCTGTTCAGTTCTTTAACTTCTATTTGATTCTTATTAAATCAGCTACTTCCTTACTTAGACTTTATGTTTGTTTCAAGTGTATTCATACTTGTGCACTGAAGCATTATTATGATAGCTGCTTTAAAATCTTTTTCAGATAATTCTAACATCCCTTTCATCTCACTGTTGGCATCTATTGATTATCTTTTTTTATTCCATTTGATATATTCCTGGTTATTGATATGTTGTGTGATCTTATGCTGAAACCTGGACATTTGGGGTATTATGTTAGATGAGACTGAGTCTTATTTAAACCTTATGTTAACTGGCTCATTTTGACACTGCTCCAGCAGGGGAAGGGAAAGGAGGTGCTACCTCTTTCCTTGCATGAAATATGAAGTCTAGGTTCTCCACTGATCTTCATTGACACTTGAGCAGGGATGGGGAGTCTCTTAAATATTACAGAAAGGGATTAAAACTTCTAGGTCTACACTAGACCTCCATTAACTCCCTGTCTGGCAGAGGTAAGAGTGATTCATTTTTGCTTGCTGCATGGTTTCCACAGATATGTTTGGGGGTGCTAGTAGCCTCATTACCACTGGGTGGTGGTGAAATTCCTGATTCTGCTCTTCCTCCCCTGACACTATTCCAGTCGGGAAAAGGTGGGGTGCCTCCTTACTCTCAGATTGGGGTGGAGGTTTAGAATCTCTTCTAGGCCTTGCTGACTTGGGTTGGGGTGTAGCCATAGTTTTTCTTTTTTCTGTGGTATTTGGCAAAAGAAAGATTATCATTTAAAAGTTTTATGCTGTTTTCTAGGCTACCCTTTCCTGGTCCTTTGGCTAGTTGGAGCAGGCTTTGTAGGGGCTTCTCTTTTCTCTGAAATTGTTGGTGTTTCTGGGTTGTCAGTATCTTCAGTTTCAAATCTGGAATATATGAAGTGAATAGAAAGCTTAGGGAACTCTGTTATTCCACAGTGTTATTCCAAAGCCCTTAGCTACTCTGCTTTCTTCTTTCTTTAACTGTTTTCTTATATTATCTTTATATATAATAGTCTATGATTGTTATTTGCATTAGTGGGATAGTTAGAAAAAACTTGTCTGCTCCATCTTTTTGGAAGCAGAGATTTGCTCTATCAGATATTAACAATTATTATAAAGACATAGAAAATTTAACAAATCTTTCATTCAATCCTTTGATTTTTGGTGAATAGGCTTTGGCCAGTTGATGTTTGGTGAGTTGCCCTAGAACTATTATGTTCATAGATAGGAGCGACTACTAGGGAAAACTGAGTGAAGAATTTGTAGGCAGAATGTACTCTGATATCCTTTGGACTATTCTTCTTGAGTGGCCATACAAAACTGCAAAAGAGCAGTAAGAATACTTAACTATTTATTTATTTTAGATTTTATTTATTTATTTGACAGACAGAGATCACAAGTAGGCAAAGAGGCAGGCAGAGAGAGATGAGAAAGCAGGCTCCCTGCTGAGCAGAGAGCCCGATGTGGGGCTCGATCTCAGGACACTGGGATCATGACCTGAGCCAAAGGCAGAGGCTTTAACCCACTGAGCTACCCAGGCACCCCTACTTAACTTTTTATAGCAATTTCCTATTACAAAATACCTCTTAAAAGATCTGATATGTATAGATGATTCATATTAATACACCAGGTATCTCTTTGTGAGGGGTAATTACAGTTTATTAGCTTAACAATTTTAAGAGTATGTAAACAGAATGTAGATTCTTAGATGGGTCCTTGGGAACAAGAGGGTTCACATAACTAACACTGAGTTACTAAGCAAACTGAATTGCTGAGACTTCCTTTCAAGAGTATCTAAACAATTTGTTGTGTTGGCCTTTCATTTTCAAGGACTGCTGTTACTTCATGTTCTATCTATAGTAATGATTCAAAATTTTAGATTTTTATTGTAACACAGACAACTCCTCCTTCCTCAAATAATGTCACACCATAGGTTGGAAAGTAGTGACCCATAAACTGCATTCAGTACACTGATATGGGTATTTCATATCATGGAATGTTAACTAATTTTTAGAAATCTTCAATTCAGTAGACTTTCTACTATAATAAAGGTTTTTGTCTTATTCTGAAAAATACTTTTGAATAATCTAGTAGTGGCTGATCCACATTTCATTGGCCAAATGTAGCTCTGAACTGAGATGGTTAATTCAAAATAGTCTTATTTGTATTATCTCTTTATTCTTAAATGAATGAATTAGTCAGAATATTTTTCACAGAAAACCTTTGAAGGAGCTGTATTCCTATAGCTACAATAATGTAAGAAAAGAATATGTCCTATCTTATATCTGAAGTTTTTTATTAATTTAAAATAAATATATTACCTATGTTTCAAGGCTTATAATGCAAGAACTAGAGCCTGGAATCAATTTATTATACACTTAATGGATGTCATAATTATTTTAATATTGTCTTATCTTTCTTAGCATATTTTATATTTCAGCTGTACAAGCTGTGTTTCGTTAAGAACATAAGCTATGTTTCATTAAATGGGATTATAGATTAGGCTTATATCCTAAAAATATTAGTATTTGTTGAGCACTATGAGGTAAGCACTGTGTGAAGTGATTGTGAAAACTTACCTCACGTTGTCTCCTCAAATAACCTGATTTTCATATCGGGCAGAAGGAGACTCATGAAAATTGAGTAATTTGTCCAAAATCCACACACAGAAAACCAAGAGCTGGTGTCCACTCAGATCTGTCTACGTGGAAACCCATAAACTTCCTTTAACACTTTGTTTTTTGTATTTCTCTTAATTTCCCCCCCTCCACTTTAGTTTACTTTACTTATAAATTTTCCTTTATGGATGCTACATGCCAGTTACTCTTTTCCAGCTTTTTTGAGTCAAGATTGTTTTTCTTAGAAAGCAAATTGTGTAGTAGAAGTTGAGGATATTTTCTGACAGATCTTACATTCTTTTCTTTTTTCTACCATTGTCTTCCCCAAAGCTCCCTATACATTTAATTCCTTAAAAGCCTGTGAGTTTGAACACTTCTGTTCTCTGTCATCACTACAGTGTCTCAGAAAAGAATCTCATTCCATATGCTTCCAGGCACTCAAGGAACCAAAACATGAAAACCTGGAATTTGTCATTACCCATTTGGCCTCTGGTCCATCAAATCCAGTAGCTTGCCTCCAGGAGAGATCAGTCCTTCGCTCCTCAAAAGAATCTCTTCTCTCTATTATGTATTTGGTTAATTGGAAAATGCTGTTTTTTAGGTAAAAGATCCTGCATCATTTGGATAGCAACCAAGTCAGCCATATGGGAGGGAAAATAATCTAGTGAGTTGCAAAATAAGAAATCATGGTCCATGTGTTCCTTCTGATGGCTTTCTTTGGGATATGAAGTACTACCTCTTTGCATTTCAGTTTATCGCTTTTTAAATGGGGATATCCTTGGCTCTGTTACTAAGATTTGAGTATATAATGAATATGCATATGATAACTAAATCCCTTTACTAAAAGAAAGAACTCTTTTGGAGAATTCCCTTTCCTGTTCACCAAGGAATGTTATCGACTGATCTGACACTCTTCACAAAGTTAGTTATTTCACCTCTTCTCATTTCATGCAGTGGTCCATTTGTGAAAATGTGTTGAGTACTTTATAGTCTTTGATGATGGCTTTGCTATAGAAATAAATTGGGCAACAGAAGCCAATGACATTGTTCTCTGTGTTTGCTCTACTATTCCTATTCCTTGTCTAAGATTAATGACTTACTGGAGAATGAAACACACTACTAATAAATAGGGCAGAGTTAATGAGAGAATCAGAAAGGAGGTATCAGCTACATTGAGAATAAGAATTCTATTTATCTAGGCATTGCTGTAACAACTCTTTTTCTAGAGAACAGAACACGGGAGAAGAGGTATATATTCTTAACAGTGAGGCCAGTGAAAGAGGAGAGGGTCTGGAAGAGCCTCTGGTATCAGACTGGGTGACCAAGTGAACCATTCAGTAGGTATTACATGTTGTCAAGAGATCTTCTCCTTCCTAAGGACTAAAACGAAAACATGAGAAGTGGAGCAATACTTAGCTGAAATTGCAAACAGTGTACTCACTAAATTGAAGACTCTTACATGTATAAACAAATCAGGAGATTAATGAATTCAAAAAAAGTGTTTATTTCTTCTTGGAGACTACCGGAATCTTAAATTGTAGTTGTCATTCAAATATTGAAATTGTGTAGGTGCTTCAAAGTGGTGATGTCAACAAATTCATTCAAATTGTTTTCCTAGAATGAGTCAACTTTAAGAAATGTCAGAGATTTCATAACCAACCACCAAAGCAGCCTTTGTAAATCCATCTTATTACTTATGGTGAGGGTCAAATTCTTCTAAATACAGTGTGAAATTCACTCCCCCAGAGAATAGGATAAATCTTTCTAGAGATGCAAGGGAAATAATAGTTTTGGGGGTTTTTTGTTTGTTTGTTTGTTTTGTTTTTAGCTTTATAGAGGCTTTGTATTTCTGTGAGACTCAAAAGAAAAACATCACAGATGATGAGTGGACACAGAATACATTGGTTTTGTGATTGTCTTTTTTTGTCTCCACATATCTTCAGAGACTCTCTATTGTTGTACCTAGGAATTTGACCAGAAAATAGACAAACTTGAAAATGTCTTCTAGAGAAATTGCCACAAAAACAGTATAGCTGAACTTCTGGTTACAAAGTATGGCTTCTTATACTTCCTTGGTAAAGCACCCATAAGGTCTATGTGTACTCATTTCAGGATAAGATTTCATAGCTGTTTTGGAGCTAGATATTACTTAAAAGTCTATCCTTGTTGGGGCACCTGGGTGGCTCAGTCGATTAAGAGTCTGCCTTTGGCTCAGGTCACGATAAGACCCACATCAGGCTCTCTGCTTTGTGGGGGAGCCTGCTTCTCCCTCTGCCTCTGCCTGCCACTACCCCTGCTTGTATGTGCTCTCTCTCTCTGTGTCAAATAAATAAATAAAATCTTAAAAAGATAAAAGAAGTCTATCCTTGTTTATAATCTATAGATTTACTATTTTATCAGAGCTCAAAATCTTGTCATAAAAGACCTGCTAGTAAAAATATTTTGACTAAATTTCTTGGTAATGGAATAGCAAGCAGTAAGAAGTCCCAGGGTCCTGGGATTGAGTCCCAGGGTCCTGGGATTGAGCCCTGTGTGGGGTTCCAGGTTCGGTGGGGAGTCTGCTTCTCCCTCTCTCTGCCCCTCCCCCTGCTTGTGTGCTCTCTCTCTCTCTTAAATAAATAAATAAATAAATAAAATTTAAAGAAATAAAAATTAAGAATTAAAAAAAGGAAACTAATTTATTCTATACTCATGAGGATATAACAAAAGTGGAATCCTCCATAACGGTAGCAAATTGGTACAATTTTTGGAAGAAAACTTGAAAATTTGTGATTCCAATGATCTAATTCTACTGCTAGAATATTATCTTAAGAACATAGCCCAGAATATGGTAGGAAAAGCTGTACCCACTAATATACGTATAGCAGCATTATTTATAATAGAAAACAATTGGAAGTAAATTAAATGTCCAATAATAAGGTAGTTTATATTATAGCATATTACATGGCTATTAAAATCATACTTATGGGGTCTATTTATCAGCATGAAAAATGTTTATGTCATAATGTTAAGTGAAAAATTATAAAAAACTATATATATACTATTATTATAAATATTTATGATTATTATGTGTATGTTTGTTTAAAAAAGATTTGAAGCTAAGTAAAACTAAGTAAAAAATGTTATGCATAAAAAAATAGGCCTGAAGGAAATACACATAGTTATATATTTGGGGGGTTATTGTTCTATTTTTCATCTTTTGTAATGTGTTTTAATTATTTTTATAATAAAAATTATAATTAAAAAGTAAATTCTACTGCATACAAAACTTCATTCCTGACCCCACAGAGAGAAATTTAGATACAGGAAATTATGGAATTATAAGAAGAAAATCGAAGGAAGTCAAGTTGAAAGTTAATGACAAAGCTGTGAATAAAGAAATGAGGGGAAGAAAGCACGAGGGGAACATTCCTGTGGGATGCCAGGCAAATATGAACAGATACCTCGATGGGCTTGGAATTCATGTAGACAAGTGAAATTTGGTAATCAGTTACATAGAGAAATTGTTAAAAGAAATAAAAGCAGCTAAAACAGATGGTGGAAGCCTGGTATGACAAAGAATTCAGCAACATGGCAAATGGGGAGATGAGGGACAGCACACCTGAGTCACCCCCAGCTTCTTGAAGAGTCCTCCCAGCCTCATCTGTGAATTGTGCTGAGCAGTGAGGAGCAAAGCAGGTTATCAACACTAAGGATTTGGGTCAGAGCCAGAAGTTACCCCAAAGAAACTTGGCTGAGCAGGAGCCTATTCAAAGAATTGAAGATAGAAGGCTATTTAAGTAAGTTGTGAAATATTGAGCTGAAGTGGTTGGCCACTTGTGAATGGAACATTCATATTCCACCGTTAGGACTTTGAAAGAGGAGTGATATCCAAAAGCCGGCAAGCTATCTTTGAGTTGACCTTGGCAGTAAACAAAACAAGTGATTACAGTAAACATGTGTTTTTTGAGACTTCATGTAATGGTTACTTGCTCTGGAGTTTCACCAGTCATCTCTCTACCAAATGTGTCTGAGGTAATTCATAAACAACACAAATGCATTTATGTATGCATGCAGAGGAACGTGTTTGTTGAAGTAAAAGGGTTGGCTGATTTAAGATTAAATGTATTGTTGAACAATAATTATTTGGTCAAATGACAGACTCTCTGCCCTGATAATATAAGTGTTTTATCATATTATATTAACTTTTCATGTCTTTGTACTGACAGGCTCAAAAGTAGTTTACACTTGACTCTGCTTTTTCACCTCACATTTGCCGTTTACTGTTCTCTAATTCCTTGGAATTTGGATTCCATTTTCAGCACTTCATTAGTGTTTTAAAAATCATTCATTACTTACAAATAGCTATTGGCTTTTCCTTTTTTCCTCGCATATTTCCATATGCACAAGCACTGTGTGACCATTTACTCTGTGCCAGATATTACACTAGGAGTATCATCAGATGCTACTTTAAATTCTTTTCCAGTCCAGGTTGGAGCAAGGGGTCCTTCCAAGTTGGGCTGAGGGAGTTGGAGGAGGCTGAGGCTGAGGTAGTTGGAGGAGGAGGAGGAGGGGGAGGGGAAGGGGGAAGAGGGGGAGGAGGAAGGGGGAGGAGGAGGAGGAGGAGGTGGTGGTGGTACAGAGGAGCTTGCTTTCATAAAGAAAGTCATGTCAGTTATGTAGAGTTTCTCTTTACTATAAAACCACATTTGGAAATTACATGAGGAAGGAGAATCTTTACGAAGGAGATGCCTTTGACTATTAGTAGTATTTGCCTCTTTGTTTCTTTCGCAGCTCAGTGTTAAGTGAACATTGAACAAAGGAATATTTTTGGCCCCAGTTATCCAGTTATCTGTCTCACTGGTAATATTAATCAAGCAATTATCTTTGAGTTGTGTAGACCTGAGTAAAAAGGGCCACAATCATAAATGTGGAAGGTTTGAAAATTATAGCAACAACAACAAAGATTTATTTTATCTACTTCAGTGAATCCAAAGTTTGAATTGGAAGAGAGTAGAGGCAGGGGAGATGAAATGACATTCCACCCAAAGGCACATTCCAGGAGGATGTTTTAACTCAGCCTCTCATCTGCTGCCCTCCCTTGCCTCCGTGTTTTTGCATTCTGTCTCTTTCTGCCTTTTCTTTCCCCTCCTCCCTTTTCCATGTCCTTAGAAACTCCTGTCGAAGTCAGGGCGTAGCTAGGGTGCTGTGACAATGGTAGAAAGAGAGAAGAGAGGCACTGTTTCTATTCAAACTCTTTATATCTCTTCATATTCTTTCAGCAAGCATCGGACATTAGCTGTAGAGAACGAACACGCGCGTGCACACACACACACACACACACACACACACACCCATTCTGTGCCAGAGCAGATCTCCTGAAAACTGCTGCCAAGTGGCCTCCGCCCAAGAGACTGCAGAATTGCTGGCACTAGGCAGAATCAATGGCTGCAGCCAAGTGATTGTTGCTGAACTTACCTGTGTCGAAAGGTCAGCCTTGAGGTGCTAAGGCTGGGCACAGTCACTGAAGGCGAATTGGATTGTGAATGGAGGCCCTGAGGCGTGTTCTGCACTTTGCAACTGGTCTGGCAGGCTCCTCCACCTCCTGAGTCTGCCACAGGCATGGGAAACACCTGGACAGTGACAAAGGCAAGGAAGGCAGCTTCGCCAAGGTACAGTATCAACTACCTTTGTTTTGCCCAGAAAACTGTACAGTAATGGCCGCATTCTTAGCAAGTGATTCTCCCATACACTGTGTCATGATGAAAAGCTCTAAACCTTGCGTGAGACATTTACCTCAACTTCAACTCTAAAATCATGTGTAATTTGAGTGGATCCTACACTGGTTTGTAACTTAAATCAAAATGTTACCAATTCAAGAAAATACTAATGAGTCAGAGCACAGCTTAGAAATTGTTTTGTGTACATATTTGTGTGTGTGTGTATGTCTGCACATGCACATATGCCTTTGAGTTTTGGTGGGTTCATGAATGTGAAAAAGAACCAGGGGTTACCAAAAAAATATGCCAAAGTGTAAGAACCAACGTTATTTAAACGTTGACTGCTTTTGTTCCTCTGTTCTTTCAATTGAAAAATAGATAAAAGAAAAAATGCTCTCTAATTTGCACAAGGGTCCTAGGGATGGATGAAATCACAACTTCTTCATGAATGAAATGCAAGTCATCAGATGGGAACTCCTTCAACGTCCTGTGATTTCCTCCATGCGCAAGCAGCCACCCTTTCCTCCTTCCTACTTGTTGCCGTGAAAGACAGGTCTGTCTGTTTCATCCTACCATTTAAGCCTATCCTCTCCACCTTCCTTGTCACGTACCCTTTTACCTCTTTAGGAACTGTATTCTACTGCATGTCTCCTCTTCTGGTATCTTCAACCTACTTCCTCCTTGCAGTATTTAAATGTGATCTAGTCTTTCTCAACTTTTAGGAAAACCTTCCTCAATGCCACATTCCTTTCAACATCCCTGTATCTTTCATAGCCAAACTCATTTGAGTGTCATCTATACCTGTCATCTTTCTGTTGCTTCCCATTCTTCTCAGCACACTGAAGTCTGGTCTCTACCGCTACCATCTGAATTTTTAATATAATTAAAGACTTTTTTTTTAATTTTCAATTTTTATTCTTTGCTTATCTGACCAATCAGTACCACTCGATCCTACTAACTATTTTCTCCATTAGAGGTTTTTTTTTTCCTCCTGGTTTCATACTCCACCTGGTGATTTCTGCCTCTCTCAATAAGCTCTTCCTTCTTGGTCTTTGTTGCACGTAGACAGGTAATTCAGTCTGATTCTCAGAGATCTGATGTAAATAATTTAATTTTTTTTCATAATAGAGGGTTAACATAGTATCAGAATCTATGGGATGCAAGTAAACTGTTGATTATCACTTTTAAAGTCATTATATTATTGGTTTAATTTGTAGTGGTGTAGGCACCTGGGATAGGAGTCTATCATTTGATTCTAGGTCTGTTCTAACTACTCTTCTTCCCCCAGAAATGCAGAATACTTCATTAGGATTATCATTTTATCTTAATGGGATCCTTCACAGTATTGCTTAGAATTTCATCTTGAAGGTATTACAGCACCATTGATACTCATGTTATTATTAGCTTACATTAGTGACCACCTGCTATGTGCTAGGTATTTCACACTTGTAATGATATCAAATCTATTCTGGTCAAAAAAGTAATGTAGAGGGGCGCCTGGGTGGCTCAGTGGGGTAAAGCCTCTGCCTTCAACTCATGTCATGACCCAAGGATCCTGGGATCGAGCCCCGCATCGGGCTTTCTGCTCAGCAGGCAACCTGCTTCCTCCTCTCTCTCTCTCTCTCTCTCTCTCTGCCTACTTGTTTGTGATCTCCCTCTGTCAAATAAATTAATAAAATCTTTTTTTAAAAAGTTAAAAAAATGTAATGTAGAAATAATAATTACCTATTCTAGTCCAGAGCAAGTCTGCAGAGTTAGATTAACAAGGAGGTCTACCTAATATCTAAAACCCAAGTTCTTTCCATTGTATGTACTTGCATTCTTTGTTATAACCTAGTGTCCTTGTTCAGAACAACATGTCTTAAGATTTTCAATAGTTAAATGATGACTTCTTGTATGGTCCTTTCTGTTCTAAATCGTGACTTTAAACTGTTAGAGATGAAATCAACATAGGAGCCCCTCAGACCCCAACCGTTTTTGGAATGACCAGAAATATTTCTCAGATTTCTTTTATGAAGTTTTCTATTTCCCTGTATTCATTGTTGGTTGTTGACTTTGACAAAGCTTGGTATACTGTCAAGTACATTTCAAAAAATTACTCTAAAAAGCACACATTCTGATTGTCCACATGAGGGCTTGACACAGGAATAAGGTCAAGAGGATTGATGTGAGGAATCTATAAGAGAACGGATAGAACTACTTGGCTGTCGGGCAACTAATTGGCGGTAAGGAGGAGTGATTTTGCTCCCTCCACCCAGGGAATATTTGACAATGTCTGGAGACATTTTTGGTTGTTATAACTTGGGGAGTGGGCACTGTTTCTGACAACTATAGAGAGAGGCTGGGGATACTGTCAAAAAATGTAAAATGCACAGAGCGATTCTAATCTTGTTCTCTAGGACAAAGAATTTTCAAGCTCAAAGTGTCAGTAGTGCAGAGACAGTGAGTGCAAAGAGCTTTGCAACAGTGCAGAGAAACCCTGCTGTAGAAAAGAGGGGAAAAGGAAGAAAAAGGAGACTGCGATTTTGAGTCTCTGTGACAACAGACATGGAGATTTCATCCAGAGCAATTAGAAGCTCAGAAGTTTTGCTGCATTATTGGGTAAGGGGATGAATCATTTCAACCAGCTTGAGCTTGAGGTTAATGTGAGAGATACAGCTGGCAGAACCAGGAGGCAGAAACACTGTTAAACTAAAGCAAGAGGGAGAGGAAATGTGGATGTAGAAGTAATTCACCTTGGGGTGATACAGAAGTGGTTGAAATGTTCAAGGACATGTGGGAAAAGAAGAGTAAAGGCATTTTACTGGTGCTTTAAAACATACATCCTTCATATAAATAGTGTATTTTTAAGTGATATACAGTAAGAATTATTCCTGCTATGCCCATCTGTTTCAACATGAGGAATCAAAATTTGAATACCAACCTTTCTAAAATAAAGGTTTCTGGACAGATTTAATTTCACTAGTGTTAACAGTTTGTTTCTTCTACCTTAATACCACACGTTTTGAAGCAGTGGTTATCAAATTTAATATTTATTTTTGCTTAGGGTTTACATGTTGAGATGATGACTTGTCAATGGCAAGAGGGATTGAAGATATTTTGCTATAACTCAAGATCAGAAAAAAGAATGTGCATAAAAAGAGGTGTAGCCTAGCCTTTTTTTTTTCTTTCTTTCTTTTTTTCAGTCTGTCTGCTTTCTGGCTTGGTTTCAAAGCACTTAATAGTTTCAGCTTATACTTGCTAAACATGGAAACATCGAAACACCACACCCTGTGTTGCTTATAATGAATAGTGTCTTTTGCACAAACATATTTTTATCAAAGCACCTAAAGACAACCTGCCCCACCTGTCATGTTATTACTCAGCTGTACTCTCTGGCTGCCCAGTCTGACTTTGGAGAAGTTGTGGGATAGGGAGCTCCATAGTTAAGCCACTTGTAGCTGAATTATTTTAATGATCCAGGCTGAGAATCATTCCACTGCATCTCTTCCTCTTTCCAAAGCAAGACCCATAATCATATTAAGAAGTTCTTATTAATGGATACTTGCAACTTCATTTATCTGATCCTAGAAAACTCCTGGGTTGTTTAGAAATGTTGCTACTGAAGAATAACATGTTGGCAGATAGGATAACCACTGGTTCTGCAGAAGGATGAGTTGGCAACAACTGGGCCTTCCAAGGCCTTCAGGCACAGTGAGATTTGGAGTTTCCCAGATTAGAGGAACCAGTTTGGTTCCTCTTAACTCTCATATAAAGATTTCTTGACCTTATTGCTGTGTCTTGTGAGGATTCATGGCTTCATCTGCACTGTCTTTTGAATATTATTTATAGCTCTGTTAGCCATGGCCTTTAAAAAAAAACTTAACCTTATTATTCAAATAGAATGTCTCATCATGCTGAATAACGCATGACCCACACATGCTAAGAATAAACTGGATGGTGCCTTGAAATCTTCCGCCCACATAACTGGAAATGCATGGAATGCAAAACTAGATCTCAACTGCAACGTTCTCTGCAGCAATGGCTCTTCATGTCGATAGAGGAAACCATCTACTCATAATTCGTTAGAGGGCTCTGGAAATGTCTGTGTGGAAATCTCTCCCTCAGGCCTGGTATCGTATCTGAAATTATCACCATTACATTCAACTCTCTAAGACATCATTTCAGTAAAAGCACCTTTAAAATGCATAGAAATATCCTGTAACAGTTGAAACATTGATTCAATCGAAGCCCATTTTTAAATTAGCACAGCTAGGTTTTTCTTTCTTTTTAAATTTTTTCTAACTTAACCCTTATTTCTTAGAAAGTAAGAGTTCTGACAAACTGTAAATTAGGAGACTATTTGATCAAGGAAAGAAATCAGCAGTATTCAGGCACAGTGGACATTACTAATGGGCCCTTTGTAGTGGCACTAAGTGGTTAAGGCTGGAAAAGATGAGGCAGGAGGCAGGATCCATTGAGGCAAGCATGCTGCGTGAGGAAGCCAAGCATGCCCTTTGTGATGGGGACATTAGAGACCTATCCTTGGGACACAAAGATGGGTCATTTCTAATAATAGCAACACAAATAATAAATCAATAAGAGTAACTTTGAGTATTCTTTATTGAGTTCCAAGACCTTAGCTATACCTTTCACATGCATTATCTTAATTCTTATAATGGCTGCAGATGAATAAAGAGATTCAGAAAGAGTAACATCTACTCAAGCATGAAGTTAGTAAGTGGGAAGAGTTGGCATTCTGAGTGAGGTTCTTCTGATTCCAGATTCATGGTATTAGCCATCGTTCACATTGCCTCTTTATGATCTTCCCCTTTTCTCTCTCCCTCTTGTTACCCCTTTAAACTTATGTTGTTATAGCTATATGCTGTTTTCCCCACCTAGAATGTCTTAGCCCTTCTTTTCTACCTGCTGGAAAATATTTTTTTTTAACTTTTTGAGAACTAGTTGAAATGATGAAACATCACGTCCTTTAAAAATTTTTTCTTTAGGGACACCTGGGTGGCTCAGTGGGTTAAAGCCTCTGTCTTTGGCTCAGGTCATGATCCCAGGGTCCTGGGATCGAGCCCTGCATCGGGCTCGCTGCTCAGTGGGGGGCCTGTTCTCCTCCCACGCCCGTCTGCCTGCCTTTCTGCCTAGTTGTGATCTGTCTGCCAGATAAATAAATGAAATTTAAAAAATTTTTTTTCCTTTAATCTATGGTCGGTTACATTCATATTACAAGTAACTAGGGAGTTATATATAGCTCTATTCCCGGCCAGATTGTAAGGTACTTGAGACAAGAATTCTTTTTTTATTATACTGTTTATAGAACAGAGTCTAACTTTGCCTATTGAACACAATAGGCAATCATTAGACATTGGTAGAGTGAGTAAATTTTGTCATAGGTATCTCATAAAATTAAAGAATAAAAAATTTCATCCTAAAGTTGCCAACAAAAGATTAAATTATGTTTACTAGAGTTGGTTTTAGAAGGCAGGAAATAAAATAGTACTTTTAAGAATATTTTCATTTTTGGGTACCTGGGTGCCTCTCAGTTGGTTAAGTGTCTGACTTTGTCTAAGGTCATGATCTTGGGGTCCTGGGATTGAGCCTACTGTGGGGCTCCCTGCTCAGCAGAGAATCTGCTTTTCCCTCTCCCTTGGCCCTTTCCCCACTCATGCTCTCTCTTTCTCTCAAATAAATGAATAAAATCTTCAAAATTTTTTTCCTTTTTTTAAATTAATTAAAATTTTCATTAGTTATCCAGCTTTTATTGAAGTCACTAATTTGCTTGTGACTGGATAATTAAATTTTATTGTGCGTCCAAGTGATGTAAGGATGGAAAAAAACAATATGTGTGTGTGTGTGTGTGTGTATGTGTATGTGTAGACACACACACACTGGAAGTGAGGAGAACATGCCACAATGCACGAGGTGTAAGAGGAAAACAAATGCCTGCCAATTTATTATTCAAGGCATTTATGAATAAATGATATAAATGGGTGTGAGGAGATATAAATATGTATGTTACAGATAGAAAAACACCTTATAAATAACTTTAAAAGAGACATATAAAGGTGCTGTAAGTGTGGAAAACACATCGCATATGGCCCTAGAGACATAACTCGAAAGAAACATCAGGGAAACACGTGGTTGCTTTTGTGATCCTGGGAAACAAGATGTGTATTTCTCCATTTCTAAGGTTTTTTTTGTTTTTTTGTTTTTTTTTTGGTATATGCCTTGATGATAGCAAGCTCTTTAAAAAAATTAAGATGGATATGTCCCTCTACCTATTTATATTTTTCAAATAAGAAATTATGTTTGTTTTAAGTTTCTCAAAATTAAATATAAATGGGAAATGTAAATACTTCTGAAATGGAAAAAAATTTATTGGAGGGTTTCTCTTGTCCCTGCAGTTTCCTTTTCCTTTTCTCAACCAGCCTGTGGGATGAACCAAACCAAACTATGAGCATGTGTGTAAGTGTGTGTATGTACGTGAGTGTATCTCTCCTTACCCTTTGTTATTTAAAAACCAAAAGTAGTAGGTAGCTCCACCGGAAGCTTAGGATATGAATATTGACATGGTGCATTTATATAGACTATCCTCTGGGTCCAGATTGTACCTCATGCCTCCAGTCATTCATTCACTTCATGCACAATAATTGACAACCAGCAACTTTTCAGGCTGAGGTACAGATAAGAATGTGCCATAGACTCAGTCTTGGGGAGGAATAGGCATAATTATAAACCAAAAGTGTGACAAATATTTTAAAAGATGTTCTGTTTGAAGATCTGGTGCCATTTGAACCTTAGATTCTAGACAAAGAATCCATCAAAAGTTATACCATGGGGGTTTGCTGTCCTGACTGACATCCATGTCATCTAAGAGCTTTTTATTTCTGACCTAGATATCTGACTAGCAGAGAGCACCAGAGAGGGTAAGAAACTGAGTCTATTTCTAAGGCTATCTAAAGATAAAGCATTTGGAAGTCCTAGTTATGCACCATTGTATGCACAGAGAGGAGAAAGGTTACTACTTTGTCCCTTTTACTTTGTTTATCTGTTCTAATTTATAGGGCGTTACAGCTTAATGATTATGTAGACAGCCTTGAAGCTAGGCTTTTCATGTTTATCGCTTAGCTCCATCATTTACTATCTGTGTTACTTCAGGCAAGTTACTTAACTAGTGCCCATTTCCTTGACTGTAAATGCAGAATTACAACCCTTGCTAATAATATTGATGTGTAGATTTAGTTATTTAATGCATGCTAAGCCATTAGGACAGCACCTGACATATAAGCAGTGCTATTGTTCTATCACCAAGTTTTTATGACACTTGTTTTTGCTGGGCCTGAGAAGGCATCAGACTCTTTCTCAATATAATACTCCAGACAACCACTGTCACTACATTGGAGTTGCACGGGAGGTGAAATTAATTTGTCATCACTATCCTATAGAGATAGAAAGATCTTTCTACCATTATAGGAAAGTCCTCTGAAAACCAGCTTTAAACGGTCTTACAGGACATTGCTCTTATTAGTCTGCCAACTGGTCCTTTTATAGAAGGCATCTCATAACTCAAGGGTACTATCCATCCCAGAGGTATTTGCATTTTAACAGACTTTCTAAAAATACACATGGTTTCACAATCCTGAGATACAGTTTTTCTGATGGTAAATTTCCAGGTATCATGGTTGGTAGTGAGGGAACTTGAATCTCCCACAATGAATTGAGATACTCAGGGGGCCTGAAGCTGACCTAGTTTAGTTGCATCCTCTGGCTATTTGCAGGAGAATATCTTCTCTGCAGAAAAGTTTCCCCAATTTTCAATGAAGAGCTAATGGACCTCCTACAAATAAGATATAAATGAGCTGCGGATCAAAAATCCTTACATATTTGGGGAAGCAGCCACTTTGACTTAAATTTCTAGGACCAGAAAATAGATTTAGAACCTTGATATACTTGCATTTTTTCAGATACAGGGTATACATATAGAATACCATCACATAAAATGTTACATGTAGCAACTCTGTATATAATAATTAAAGACATAAAGGATTATGAAAGTTTGCCAACAAGGGAAAATGGAAAAAGAAAAACTCTAAATATGCAAACACTATTGACATAATGATAAAATAAAGGTCAAGTATTATAGGTAGCATATTAGAACCGAGGCTAGAATGAAAAGTTCTGACGTAGAGAATGGAAGAGGGGTGATATTTAAAGAGCAATAGATGGATGTGAATTTTCTAAACCTGGTGAAAAACCATGTGAATTTGCAGATTTGGGAAGAGGATAAACAAAAAGAAATTCACACATTGTTGTGAAATTGCAGAACATCAAAGACAAAAAAGCCCTTAAAAGCAATCAGAGAGAAAGAACAATTAAACTGAAATGGTAAGTGGAGTGATAGTGTCCTTCTCAACAGTGGTAGTGAAAGCAGAAGGTGAGGGAATAATATCCTCAAAGAGTTGGAAGGAAGTAAACTGTTCATCTAACTGCATACTTAGCCAAACGATCGTTCAAGAACGAGGGGGAAATAAAGACATTTTCAGAAAAATAAAAGCTGAAAGACTAAATTTACTATCCAAACCCACAAAAACCACCATTTAAAGGAAATTTTAAAGAAATGTTTCCCACACTTTTCAGTCTTGGAGAGCTTTTACTCTCTTGAAAATCTTTGAGAGCCCTAAAGAGCTTTTGTATATATAGGGTATATCTATCAAAAAGTCTTAGGCACCTGAGAAATGTATGCATTACAATACAAAATCATGTGTTCAGAGCTATAGGCATTTCTGGGTAATGGCATTTTATAGAAATATGGGGACAGACCACAGAGGAAAAGGATTTGAAGTTGTCTTGGAATTTGGGTCAACCAAGAGGTGCCAGAAAGGTGTTTCAATGGACATTTGAGCAATGAGGAAAAAGAATATGCATGGCACTTAAAGAGGACCATAATGAAACTGACTTGACCTATGAATAAAACTTATTTGGGGGACGTTTTGAGTCAGGCAGCCCTGGAGTGTGGAAGTTTTTAAAGATGCCATAAGCCTCAAAATTCAGAGAGAGAGAGAGAGAAACCAGAACTTGTGTGAAATCCAGTGCTGTAAAAATCATGAATCATCTAAAGGAATAAGCATCAGATAATGAAAAGTGGTTTAACATTGTACAAACCACATTTGAAAGATGATAAGCCTGTCATTCATAATATATGAGAGTTGTTATAGGTGTTTTCAAACTTCGTGTCAGTTGTGTCCTGTGAGCCCCATGGCCTTCATCTTTAGGCAGATAACAGAATGGTTATAACAATCTCCTGCCTGTGTGGTCTTCTGCAGTGTTTTTTCCTCTTCTTTTTATCAATTCTCTTTATATTCATCTGGTCACCAAATTTTCATGTGTGTCTTTGAGTTGTTTTATGTTGCTGAAAAACGCTTGATGTTGCTGTATCCAGGAAATAAATCCAGTGTGGTGAGGGAACAAACACTCTCAAGACCTGGAATAACAAGACTTTTTTTGGCTGTTCTATTGATTACACATGACCTGAGTTAGCTCTTTATTCTTCCATCTTTTCATCTCTGACCTGGGGAGAGCAGCCGCATTCCTGTTAGATAATGTTGAAAAACACTGACTCTTTCGGATAAAGGAGGATTGTTAGAAGTCATTGACTAAAATCTTAAAACTTTCCATTGCTATTTTAATTTAAGCAACACTGTGCCATACGTTGTGTTTTAATTACTAGCTGGGTTTCTAAATGTAGACTGTAATTTGATAAAATATCTGTAATGTAGGCAAGCTACTATAGCTAAATACCCTTGCCATTTGCTGATGCATACTGTATGTATATATGTGCACCATATGCACACATATGCTGACTTGCTATGTGGCTGGAAGACTTGGACCTGTATCTGTAGCAGTTCCATTTGTTCAGGTTCAGAAGAGTGTTTATAGGCGTAAGAAAGAGAAAAACAGGAAAGGCTTTGACGAGAAACACAGTCTGCACACTTTCCTCCTCAACCATCCTCATCACAGTCATCCTGCTCCTGACTTTGATCATAATTAATATGGATACAGTGCTTTACAGTTTATGAAACACTCTTGCATAATTTTCACCTAGCTTTGGGAACAAAGCCAGCATAACACCAGCATGTGAGTAATGGCGGGGACGTGTGGGTTGCGCCTGTGAGCTAGGCAGCACCTACATTGCAGGGCAAGTATTTGGTGATAAGGAGTTTGGCTTTTAGTATGTATGCAGTGGGAAGCCCCTGGAAGGTTTTAAGCAAGAGAGTAACATGAACTAATGTACATTTTAGAAAGTCTCCCAGGCTGCCACATGGAGGTAAATTGTCGGAGGATGAGGGTGAAAGCAGAGACCAGTGGGAAGCCACTGAAGGAGCCTCACTGAGAGGTGGTGGTGACCTGGGGTGTATTCACCTGGAAGCTAACAAAGCTTAATCTTCAGGGCCGCTTGCTTACTCAAGCCGTTTCTTAAGCTGGGGTAGAGCAACATATTCATGACATCCTGTGTCTCTGTGATACTGATAACAGTAAAACATTTTAACTATTAACTGTTAAGACAGCTGTTTCTTTCCACTCCAACCTTCCATCCACCCTATTACCATTGGGGTGGGGTGATAGTAGATGGCTACAGGCACTTCTAGGATCTTGTCAAGGGGAAGTTGGGTTGGGCATATGTCATTTTAACTACAGTTTGGAAAGGTATTTTGGAATGGTTCCATTAAGCAGATGAAGGATGCTTCTTTGACAATCTTTATATTTATTGGAGAACTAAAGAAATAAAGATTAAACACTAATGATAAGAAATAAAAGTGAGAAGGATTAACAATAAAATCACTAGAAGTTATTCTGACATCCAGAAATAAACTGTGTAACCCACAAATTTTCAAATTTCATTAATTCATTAAGAGAAAGAGACAAATTTTGAGAAGAAATTGATAGTTCACTGATTATTTGATAACCCAATTAATGAAGAGGAGTGAGTCATGTGAACACATTAGGAAGAGATTTAAATTTCTTGCTGTTTCAACAAAAGGAAGAGAATATAATAACTAATACTGTGCCATTCTCAATGAGAACATCAACAAACTGCTTAATGAGTTTTGATGATCCAAAGAGTATTTAAGATTAGTCACTACATGTGGTGGAAACTTGAAATGTTCTGAAATCTTAGAGCTGATCTACAAAATAAACTAGAAAATGGTCTTTCCAAATTTGACAGGAGTCTGAAACATTTACATAGTACTACAATAATGTGTGTTGATGCCGAAATGAAAATGGTAAGCTATCAGCAACTATCCTCAACTTGCTGGAGAAAAGATTGAATTATTTATTGTCTTTACCAAAAACTATTTTATAAAACTGTTGTCATATGAAGAGGTGACCAAAGACTATGCAGTCAATTATGTAGGAAAAATTATAGAGATGTGTGAACAGCTAATTAATAAAAATAGTGGGGCACTTGGGTGGCTCAGTAGGTTAAGCGTCTGGCTTCGGGTCAGGTCATGATCCCAGGGTTCTTGGATCAAGCCCTGGGTCAGGCTCCCTGCTCAGCGGGCAGTCTGCTTTTCCCTTTCCCTCCCCCCAGCTCGTGCTCTCTCTATCTCATTCCTTCTCTCTTTCAATAAATAAAGAAAAATCTAAAACAAAAAATTTAAAAAAATTTTAAAAATAGTATGTCATTTTTCCCAAGTTTTATAGACTTTGTATTATTTTTCAGCTTAAAAAGTATGATCTTTTTTCCTCATTCGAAAAGATATATTCTTCCTCTTCTTTTTTTAACCTAATTTTGTATGCGTAGCTGGTATGACCTTTCTTTAAAATATGGCCTCTCTAATTGAACAAGCTTCAGGTTCCACCAAACCTGGATTGCCCTTCAACTTGGATTATGGCTGAACAGATGGAGAAAAGTGGACATATTTTGGGTGTATTTTGGAGGTCGAATAAATTCTTATATGAGTGTCTTTTTGAAGGGCTATAGCCCATTTCTGGGGGCAGGGGTTGAATGAGTTAAAACTGACAAAAAACACTTAATTCCTCTAGAGTCATACAACTCAGAACTGGCTAACTGTGATAGAACCTAGATAATTTAGGTTCAGATGCCTTTGTCATCATCATATTCGAAGCTACAGTTTTCTTAGGGTGGTTTTGAGGGTTCAGTTAGAAGACGCCAACAAAATGCTTCATGTGGTGTCCAGCACATTGTTGAGTGTGGTTGTAAGTGTTGCTATTAGTAAGATGATAAGGGGTTTAGTCTTTAGGTGCACATGTTTTTGTGGTTGTTGTTGTTTTAAATTGAGTGGTATATATTTTGCTGTCGAGGCTTGCCAATCTCTTTGAGGGAGCCAGCCCACTCTGCTGTAGGTTTCCATTTGTTTCCGGGGGATAAAGGAATTTCTCTTCTTTACCCCCTACTTGTCACGTGTCCTCCAGCCCATTGCAGAGGAGTGGCAATTGACAAACAATAGAACGCTTTAGCAGACCAGCCTCGGTAGCGTCAGTAGCATATCTGCTGGGGAAACCTGCACATGGGACAGAAAGCGTACCTGCTTTAGTAGGGATGTCGGTGGTACCCTCACAGTCTAAAGAGGTGGGAGAACGAAGTCACTCATTTCCTAATGATGCAAGAACAGGGGAAGTTTTAGGACTCCAGTGCAGTTCTAAAATAATATCTAGCTAGTTTATTTAGAGATTTAAGATGAGGAATGAGATGGGATGAGTAATTTTTACAGGTTCTACATAGCAGGAACATTCTGTAAGTGATTTGTTATTGAAACTGGTTTCAACGATTGACAACTCTTAATGTCTCTTTGGACTTCTCAGTGACTTCTGTAGAACTTATTTTGTCACTGTTAACTAGGAAGAATAACATTTATCTCTTTGAGAAACAAAATTTCATTAATGTTTATATTTTCTTAGTGTTATCATAGTGAATTCCTGCGTTATCATCCAACATGCTGATAATCCTCTCATTTTTAATTCTAAGGTGAGAGAATTGAAGGCCTTCAGACACACAGATGCATGTTTAAATGTATGCACATGTTTTTGCTGGGAGAAAAAGAGAGCTCCAAAAATGGAGTGTTTCTGTAATGTTCCTTCCATCTTTATGTAGCAAAGACTACTTTTGTTCTCTCAGGCCACCACACCCTTAATTGGTCATCATAAATCCTGTGGGCTCCCAGGAGTTTGCCAGAAGAGATAGCAGTTCCTTTTGTTTGTCCTTTTATTTGCTGGTCGCTTCTTGGACTTCTAAATTAGGATAGTGCCTGATAGAGATTTCAGTTTTAATTTGAATTCTGAACTTTAATTCCGTATTTTTCACCTGGACTTTAATGAGGGCGGCACCCTCAAATACGGGCTGGGACAACTCCTTTTTCTTTTCTGTAGCAGGTCCACATCCCACTACCGAAGCTTCAGAACTTCTGGGAAATAATGGAAACCAACTGTGACGACTTCTTTCTTTTTGGGTCTCCCGAGTGTGACACTTGAAATTATATAAGAGCTGGGTCAGTGAGAGAAAAAGGAAATCTGTCTGACAGAAAAGAGAGGTGATTCCAAATTAAAGAGAGATTCAGTTAGGATCGAGATTTTTGGGCAAAACCCCATTTACTGAGTTTCTCTTCTCTATACAAGTTTGCTTAAAATACATGATGAGATCAAACAACATGATTTTTATAGCACTAAGCATTAACTGTTTCTCATTCAAACTTTATGGTAGGTAAGCAAGGTATCTTAGGACTTGTATGTAGGCCTTTGTCTTCAGGCTGCAGGATCATTCCGTTTACGAAACAACTTTCGTATGAGCCTTTTATTTTTTGTAACAAAAAAGAATAATTCTTACTCTGTATTTCTTTTTTTTTCTTACTCTGAATTTCTAATAGGACTATGTTTACTCTTCACCCCAGGCCCCTCTAAAAAAGTACACACACACACACACACACACGTGCATACGTATGTAAACATGATTTACACATGCCATTACAAATATGCTTATATTTATATTAACAAAATATTTTAATTTTTTTTCTTTGACATGATGTTAATGTTTTATAGTTACAATTGAATGAAAGCCCCAACAGGGTTAGGAAGTGATGTCACTTTTTTTTCTTTATATAGAATGTGCAGGCCCTCTGTTAGCTCTGCCAGCAGTCTCCAGATGTTAGGAAAATCACAGGTCTAGAGCCCAGCAGCATATGTCTTCCTTTCGACTGTGATAGTCTAGGTTCAGTTTCCTCACCTTAGGTCAAGGTGGAAGTGACAGTCGGGTATCCTAGAGCCAACTGCTCAAACTTTGCATCACGTACTCTGTGGGACACAGTGTAAGTTTTCTTTCTCACTGCTTTTCATCCAATAAAATGCCCAGTGCTAGATCACTAGTTTACTCTCTTAACCCCAATAGGAAGAGGAAGAAACGGCCTGATTATTGCATAGTTCATCACTTCTTATGCTTTAGGCAGTCTCCCTCTACTCCCTCTTAGCAATTTCTTCAAGACCAGCTCCTCCTAAACCATACTATCCAAACATTTTGAGTCTGACCTACTTATTGAAGGACATGCCCAGAAATTTGATACTGTAATTACTCCTAGAATGAGCAAAGTCGCTCATCCTTTATTTCCTTATAGTAGCTATTCCGCATAGAAGCAGTGAGTGGCCCTTGATGAAGCATTAAGGGGTTTTTGTTGTTAATGCTTAAATGAACAAATAAATAATTTCATTGGGCTATCATTCATATCTTGATTTGGTTTCAGACTGAACGCAGCTCCGTGCCTCGAGTGACTGCTTTTAAACAATTAAGTCCTGTCTCCACCTTAACATTTTGTTCATTAGTCACTGTTGAATCTTTGTCCTTACTCGTCAGTATCTGAAAAAACATATACTTTAGTTTACAATGTCTACTCATCTTCTCCAACACTGGGATAAGAGTTTCCTCACTCATGGCCAACCAGTCAGAATGGAAACTCTGTATCACGGGTGGGATTGGGAAATCTCACTCAAGCTACATCCATGTGACTCCAGTCAAGATGAAAATGGAAAGTGGTGATCTGGAAGGTTTTAGATGATGGAAGTGTTTCAAACATCTCTTAGATTAGTAGACCCCAAGTTCTTAAATTCTTGGTCCAGTAAAAAAATTGAGGGGTCTCCCTAGGACCGCCCATTTTTACTTTTGTCGGGTTAAGAAAAGTAACAAGCTCTACTTACTTTTGCCATCATTTCATCCTTTCATGAAAGGAAGGCCATATAAATACCAAAAGACACAAACAAACAAAAAACCCAACAACAGCAACAAAACAAAAGGTCATAGTCTCAGATTAGAAGAGTTCTTTTAAGTGAATCCACTCTTTTGTTGTTATTCTCATTTCGCACCGGACCTGTGAGAACTCTGTACTGGGGCTGAACCGGGCGCCTGATTTGGAGACATAGCTTAGTGTTTGTTTGGATGCCTGATATTTCAACAATATAGACCACAGATGCCTGTCAGTGTAGGAGTTTTACTTCTGTGTTTTTCCTTCTTATCAGTTTGCTGAGGTGGTTGCTTTATATCTCAAGAGCTCTGCCTATGGGCATGTCTTCCTATAGATGGCTTTTAACTTCACATTGTTTCTCTGGGAAGATAACTCAGCTATGCTTGTAGGCTTAGTGACGATTACTCATTATGAAACAGGATCAGCCTTACCCTTATGCGGAGTAGGCAGTGGCTTATGTGGCATGATTTGTGAGGTGCTGAGAAAGCTTGAAAATAATTCTTCCACCCAGTTGCCACACAGCTTGAAATCAAAACATGAGTGTTTATTCCTTTGGGCACCTTGAGAGTCCCTCTGTCCCCTCTTCTTTTATTACAGTCTGCCCTTCAAGTCATCTCTAATCACCCTAAAGGCTTTAAATACCTTATAAAATGGACCTACGACTTCGTTTTTATTCAGGTGTGGTGAAGCCAACAGGTCAGGAGACAGTTGTTGAAAGATGGCTTATTACTCATAGTCCCCAAGAGGAGGGACATGCCATGTTTCACAGGGCCCACCGGTGGGGGAAGCATCAGAGTCTGCCAGGAAGCAGAGGAGCAAGGGGAAAGCAAGCATGGGATGCTTCATTGTGGTTTTCATAGGGAAGGGAGGGCTAGATGGTGTCAGCGGGCAAAGCAGGTTTAGGATTGAATAGTGTAAATAACTCAAGTGCCATCTGGGCTATAGGGATCCTCCCTAGTTGTCTGGTATCTGGCTGTGCGTTGGTTAGGGTAGGGGAAAACTGCTTTGATAGCGAGATTGTGTTAAAGGAGGTAGTTGGGGTTTGAGCAGTGGGTTAGTTGGTTTGCGTATAAAAGGCATGCTCAGGGAGAGACTTCTGCAATCTGTAGAAATTACCTGTTCCGGGGAGGGGCAGTCTTTCCCTGGTCCCTGGCGCTTCAGGTAGCACAGCATCAAGAATACAGAAAATGCGGAAACAGAGTTAATAGACCAATCCCCATATTGGGGTCTGCTTCCCAGATCTCCCTTTCATGCACGTTCCTCTCTCCAGCTGCCATGGGGCATCATCACTTAGAAGCCTCAGGGCATTTCAGAATTAACCTGCGTAAACTAAGTACCAGTCTATCCCCAAACCTGACCCTCCTCTTTTCACCAGCTCAGGAAACACTGCCTCCAAAAATAAAGCTAGAAACCTGGGTAACACCTTTCTTTTCCTTACTTCCCTTGCTTAGTCCATCTGCTGTTCCTTTCAGTTCTTTCTCCAGAGTATATCTTACATTTACCACCTCTCCTTGGAGCCTCTGCTACCATGTAACTCTAAATCAATGCCTCTTATCTGATCTTCCAACTTCCAGTCTTCGCTGTGTAGGGAAGATACAACAGACAACAAACCAATAATTATTTAACAACAACAACAACAACAACAACAAAGGCAGCAAGTGAATATAAATACTATAAAATTATAAATATTCTTTTCTTTTCCAGTTTTCTCAATCCCCCAACCTCACTGCCCTGCAGTACAGAGCACATGCTAGAGTTAACGTTTAAAAATAGTAAGCAGAGCGTATCAAGACTTACTTAAAAGTCTTTTGCAAGGTTTCTACCATGCTTACAATCCAGTCCACTTTCTTACTGTGGGCTAGAATTCCGGCATGATATGACCACAGTCTAGCAATCTGGCTTCATTCCATGCCATCTTCACCCTCACTCACTGTGTTTCATAGCCTTTTTGACTTTCAAGAATATTTTAAACTCTTTCCTGCTGTAGAAACTTGGCAGTTGCTGGTAAACTCCATGTGAAAGCTTTTTCCTAGACTTTGTGTGCCTCTGGCTTCTTCTTGTCCAGGAGGTATCAGCTTAAAATCATTGCTTTATTATTATTTTTTTAAGATTTTACTTATTTATTTATTTGAGAGAGTGAGAGAGATCACAGATGGAGAGGGAGAAGTAGACTCCCTGCTGAGCAGAGAGCCCGACTGGGGCTCCATCGCAGGACCCAGAGATCATGACCTGAGCCAAAGGCAGACGCTTAAGTAGCTGAGCCACCCAGGCACCCCAGCTTAAAATCATTTCTTTAAAGAATAGTTCCGTGATCTACCTTCTCTAACAACAACCTTCCCTCCCCTCTCCATAGCATGGATAACATCAGGTTCTTTATTTTATATTATTATGTTGAGGTTTGGTTATCTAGTCTTTGTTGCTTACAGGGGTCTTCTCTGCAGGAATGTAAGCTCCAGGGGGTCTGGCTGCCACCTGCCTCATCAGTATTTTAGCTCTTTGCATCCGATGGGTGCTCAATAAGTAATTTTTAGATGAATGGATTATTTAGACAATACCTTTTCTCATTTGTTCAGTTTGCTGAGATACAATAGACATATATAACACTGTGTAAGTTTAAGGTATACAACATGATGATTTGATAAAGGTATAGATTGTGAAAGGATGACTGCAGGGAGCTTAGTTCCCATATCTATCACAGCATGTACTACTGTATTTCGTGTGTTTGTGGGTGTGTATGTGTGGTGAGAACATTTAAGATTTACTCTCTTAGCAACCTTCAAGCCTGCAATACAGTATTGTTAACTATAGTCACATTAACTCCCCAGCACTCATTCATCTTATCACTAGAAGTCTGTGCCCTGTGACCATCCATCATCTCCTCATCTCCCCTACACCCAACCCCTGGCAACTACCTTTCTACTCTTTCTATTAGCTTATGATTCTTCCTTTAAACTTTAGGACACAATTCCTAAGACATGAAAGCCTAGGGAAAGTTAGCTAATCAGTTTGTTTTCCTCCTGGTTGGAATAAACTCAGGAAGAGGGGAGCAGAGAAGAGGGTAATGGCTAGATTTATGTAAAAGGTATGCAGATAATTTGGTGTCAAAATGGATGATTTGTGGGGTTTAAGTTGTAATTTGTTTTATTTCTTTTAAACTATCATTTCTTAAGAACTTAGTGACCATCAGTGGCAACTATTTTTTTAAAATTATCTTATTTACTCATCACAATAACCCTAAAAAGTATTATTATTCTGTATTCAGTATTATTATTGTTACTATAGATAAGGTTTGTGAAGGGATTTGTAAGATGACAATTTTTACTTGGTTTTCAGTTTTGTATTATTTAGTAGCATTCCATAAAAATAGGACAGAGTCTGAGGGCTCTGGAGCCCTGTGGGTTTGGGTTTTCAATCCATGGCACTATTACCATTTATGCGACCTTGAATGTATTTCCTAACCTCCTTAAAAATCATTTTCTTTAGGGGTGCTGTGTGGCTCAGTCAGTTAAGTATCCAACACTGGATTTTTTGCTCTGGTTATGATTTCAGGATCCTGGGATCAAGCCCCACATCAGACTCTACACTTCATGGGGAGTCCACTTGAGATTCTCTCTCTCCCTCTGCCCCCCCGCCCCATGCTCTCTCTCTCAAATAAATAAATACATATTTAAAAAAATTATTTTCTTTCTATGAATAATGGGAAAAATATTAGTGCCTATTCAGAGTTGTGGTGATCATTAATTTAGATCAGATGGTGGTGGAAATCATTGTGACACAGTGTCTGGCACATAGAAAATGCTCTGAAAATAGTAGCTATTATTATCATTCCCAATTTTGCAGCATTTAGGGGCACTGGACATAAAGGAAGTGCAGTGTCCTTGGTTTAAGGGAACGAGGTGTCCCAGTTTAAGAATGTTATAAAACTATAGCAGAAATTTCTATACTTAAATGTCTTTGAAGAAGTTTGTGATATATGTAATGACTATATTTGTATTAAAATGAAATAAATGAAAAAGCTGATGACATATCATATAAAATATATACACAGTATGGCTCAAAATGGAATTTCTGAGTTTATAATGAATACATTCATAATAGCTAATGGATCAACCTCATATGCAATCACATTTAAAGAAAAAGATTCTTCTCAAGTTCTATTTTGTTTCTGAACTTGTGATAGTGCCATTTTGGTATCCGTGTCGAAAAAGCTTTGAGTTACACTCTCTCCTCTTTTCATTCTTCCTCACCTCCTGCCACTGTCCAGGTCACACAGAATTGTTCTTAATAATCTAAGAGCAATTTCCTAAGTCTTTGTCCAAACTTGTTTTATGGGAACTAAAGTGATGTGGCTGCTTCCTCTCCTTTGGAAGCCAGCTCCATCGCCCAGTAGCTTGCTCCGTCAGCAAAGATTATCTGACATTGTGCCTTCATTTTCTCTTTCATAATACCGTCCTATTACTCTGAGCTAACACCCTTTGCTTTATCCAAAGTAATTCGCTTCTTTCCTTGATGTTTGCGCCCGTCAGGTATTAGTGGACTGTTATCATGACCCCCCCTTTAATTGTCACTTAGTCAGGTTTTACATATTCAGTTCTTTTCATCTTTCCCCATAAGTCCATCCCTCCAGGCCTATAATTATTTTGTTACTCTCCTTTGAGCCCTTTCCAGTTTGTCTGCCTCTTTCTGGAACTGAGGCTCCCAGAAATGACTGCATCATAGCACATATATTCCACCCAGAGCTTTGTGGAGTCGCAGAGCTGCTTGGAGAAATGATAGCGTGTTGAGCCAACCTCAAAATGACATGGTGTTGCATTCCGCTTTGCATTTATTTGCTTGTGTACGTGACTGATACACTTGCCCAGAGAGAAGGAACTATGCACAATGTACCTTTTTTAGAGTGGCCAAGGACTGTCCACCTTAACAGGGCACCGGAATCACCTGATAATCGATAAAAATGCTGATACCTGGCTCTCAGCCCCAGGCATTCTGAGTTAATTAGTATGGGATGTGAGCTATCCATCAGAAGCCTTTAAAACTCCCCGGGTGATTCTAATGTGCAGCATCCGTTGAGAACCACTACCTTAAACAACAGGTGCTTAGTGAACATTTGACAGATGAATGAATAAATCAACACTGTATTACTTATCTTTTCTTCAACTGATTTCTCAAAGTATCTCCAGGGGTTATTGTCTTTCAGCTTTCTGACACTATTATTTATCTGTGTTTACATAGACACTTCAAACTTTTCTGGGTCACCACTCAATTTTTTTTTGGTCAGAATTTCCAGAGGCTTTAGAGGAATTAGGTATCACATGGTTGGCTTATCAGTTTTCTTTTCCTTTTATAAAAAAATTTTTTTTATTTAAATTCAATTAATTAACGTATAGTAGACCTGTCAGTTTTCTGACAGGCTTCTTAGTTTAATGATGCTCTCATGTTGAAGTATCTCATTCTACACTCTTCCATGTGCTTGGGAGTGAAATAAATCAGACATTCCCTTCCCCTTTTGTTTCCATTCATGCATTTTTAGCACTTGTCAACCCAGTGAAGACCTACTGTATTTAAATGACGACAAGCTTTTGCAATGATTTTTCCTGGCAAATTTTGATTCAAGAGCAGTGTTTCTATCCAGATGAAGTTACGTAATTCATAGTAGAGAAAATTTCAAGATATAGTTTAACATGTTCATATATGCCATGTCAGTTCTGTAGTAGGTCTGTCGAGTAGTTTTAAGTTTATGAAAAACTGAATATAAAGTACAGAATTCCTGAAGGGGTGTGTGTGTGTGTGTGTGTGTGTGTGTGTTATCTGGGATTGAGGCTCAAGTATCATATATAGGGAAATGTCTTTTGAATCTTTGTTTTGAGTCTAATGTTTTAAAGAGTGAATGTTACATAGGGAATTATTAAACCTGACAATACTATGAAACTGCATTATGCTGGGCTTTCAATTATAATGATAAAAAGTGGAGTTTATCTTGCATGGTGTGGGGTTTATTCATATTTACATGGACCTTCAAATACTTTCACATTTAACACAACCTAAAGAGACAGTCAAAATACAGCTCTTACAATAAGACCCCATCAAACCCACATTCTCATGTTGAGAGGCCTTTCTTCTTAGAGATGGACAAGGCACCCATGGCCGAGTCTCAATGTGAGGCAGAGAAAGTATCACCGCAGGGGCAGTTTGTTGGAGCAAGCTCTTGACCTTAGAGAGGATACATTGTCTTTAACTGTAGAAATTCTTTACTTGAGACTTGCCTAAGATTGAAAGGCCCACAGATAGTTCTCATTCGTGATTTCTTTGTCTTCTGCATCCTGCTTTTACCAAGCACTGACAGTCTGAAAAATCGAAGAAAACAGTATACTTATCAATTGTCTCAGCCAGTTATGTTTGAGGTTGAGGAAGGTCCAGGCTTTAATTAACCCCAGTTATGAACAGAAAAGAGAGAAGCAAGTCCAAAGAGATTCTTACTCAGTTGCCCATAGTATCAGATAAATGATTTTCAGAGGTTGAGTCTCCAAGTCAATTGTCCAGTGACCTTCACTCTATAAAAGGGAAATAATATAGTATGTGAGAATGACATCTTTATTAAAACCTGTGAAGTCATATTCAGTAACATCCTTGTGACTAAAATTCAGTTTTTCTAACATCGTTTTAGTCTGTCAGCTGCATTTTTAACATGATCCCTAGCTGATTCTTACGTACACTGGAATAAAGTTTATTTGCAGGGTACAGAGTAGGATGTGTCAGATGGTGTTGAGCACTGTGTGCTCTCCTTATTTTGCTTTGCTAATCATATATTGAAACAAAAAGCATAAGGTAGAACTGTAGAAATTTGGGTGGTAGGTTCTCCCATGCTAATAACTCATCTCTAAGTGATTGCACACAGAAACATTCCAAATTCTTTGTTTAATATTTTATCTCTTGAACTAGCATGGATCCCAGACAATGAAAAAGGGATATGAATCAAAGGAAAGTAATCTGAATATAATCAATTCCCTAATGGGAAAGCGGAGTGGGATTATGGTTAGATGAATATTGCAGTAAAAGTTGCTTTATTAATTGTAGTTTACTGTATATACTTAAGCTAACAGTCCAGTTCTGTCATTTTAGTCCAATTCTTCTTATTTTATCTTGCCTACTCTCTTTTTTAAAGGTCTGGTTAAAAAGTGTTTCGAATATTGTTAAGAAGAGATATTGTAATCAATTGGACTTAACTGATTTTTTTTTCCCTCCCAAAGTTCCAGTTCCTGGAGTGGTCAGAACAAGAAAGTAGCAGTCCTATAGAACTTGTCTGAATAAGAGCTATTCCTGCCTGACTCTGTCATACATTATACTAAAAATACAAAGAAAGTAGACAAAATTATAGAGGGTTATTTATTCTCATTGAAGAGACAAAAAGGTTCTAAGCAACTCAAATGTATCAATTATAAGAGGCTATATACTCCTTTCAAATATCCTGCTTTGATTAAAATAGTTCTGACATTTCAAGTTTTGATTTTTTTCTTTTCTCTTTTTCTTTCTTTCTTTCTTTCTCTTCCTCTTCTTCTTCTTCTTCTTCTTCTTCTTCTTCTTCTTCTTCTTCTTCTTCTT
>NC_081559.1:174989012-174999804 GCF_022355385.1 Mustela nigripes | reverse complement strand
TTCTCTATTTTTTGCTTTGTTTTGTGCTAAGCCAAGTTATATTCTTTGAAATAACCTTTGGATTGAAAACTTTCATAATTTGAGAATGGTTTTGATTTTAGAGAATAACCTGATGATACGGTCATCTGTTTGGGCACTTTTTTTCCCCCCCATCTGATCAAAAGCTAAGTAGCAACTATAATATAATGAAATTGATTTTCCTCTGTGGTTTATAAATGGGCTCCAAAGGTGATTTCGGACGCAAAATTCTAATATTTTGAGTAAAAATGCTGTTACTACACTTCACAAGGTATTTGTTGGGATATAGATGAAATCATTTTGGGCTTGGAGTTGTTATAAAACAAAGTTTCAACTGAGTAAATTTACAGATCAAATTGGCTTTGTTCAATGACTCATGAATTGGGCAGCATCCCATCTAGCAAATAGAAAGGAGTTCCAAGGAGTTGTACAAAATGGAAGTCTTCTGTGGGCAGAAGGGAGAAGAGATAAGGAAGGAGCAGATAACCTTATCCTTCTTTGGGGGATGGAAGGGTCCTTGTGGCAGATGACTTCATTGGTGCTGATCAGAAAATTCTAAAATGACTGGTTAAGATTACATTCCTGGAGAATTTGAAACTGCAGTTAGATTAGAGATTAAGCCTTGGTTTGATGGTGTGGGTTTACTCAAGTGACTCCATTTTGGATTTGTTGTTTAACAGAATGTAAGAACCTGTTTCAAGTCATAGTTCTGCAACTATTGTATCTGAAACCTTAAGCAACTTGTTTGCTTGAAGTTTCATTTATTTCATCTTTAACCTGAAGATTACATCAATCTACCACACAGGATTATAGTAAGAATTAAATAGTATATGAAAAAAATGCTTTGTAAATATGTTGTTATGGATAAGAGTATCTATTTCTGAGCTGCTTTGAAGAATTCCATTTGTATGAACGAGTTGTTTTTCTTTTTAAAAGAAGTTCGTATTTTGGTGGTCTTATTAGTAATTATATTTATTTAAATAAATACGATTCTTTAAAACATAGTTCCAAAAATTCCCACTTGTCAGGACATTGGTCTCTCCTAGAAAATGTTGAAAAAGAATGAAATTATATTTTAAAATGTAGAATCCTCACTCTTCCACTTGTTTATGCAAGTGAATTCAAATCATTGACATTTCAATACTCTAAACTTTGAGGAGCCACTACTTATAATATAGGAATTGAGAAGTTATTTAAATGAGAAATATGAATATGTTTGATGAAAATACTGGCTATATTTATCCCTTTATTCTAAATTTCAAAAATAATAAGATAAATTTTAATGACCTTAACTTGTATTATCATCTATTTTTGGAAAATGCCTTCTATGTGATAAAGAAAAGTAACATTATTAGTGATTGTAATCCATAGAAAGTCTTTAAAACTTTTCAATTTTCTTTTCCAATACTTTTTTTTTTATATAAGTGGGGTGAAGTGGAATTGACTGATTAATAAGGCTTTTTGCTTCTTTCTTTTTCCATCACATTGAAGTTTTCAAATCCAGTAGATGGGAAGAAGGAAGCCAAAAATGAGATTTGTTTTCTCCCCAAGTAAAAAGCTTAGCCCCGAGTAATCTCAGCTGCCTCTTTATGATATCAGAAAGATTTTGGCAGTGTTAAATATAATTATGAAAGCCTTGGTTTATTCTCTTAATTTTTCCATATTTCATTTTGACATTAAATGATCAGACTTTTGGGTGAGAGGTCAAGTGACAAGGTTAATCTCTTAACCCCCATCAATAAGGGCTTTTCTAGAAAGATCCTTTCACACTGTGGCCACAAAACTGTATACTCTTGATTAAGGTAGTGATAAAAATAGAGATAGAGTGGGGGAAGAAAATCAGGCCATAGGTAAGCATAATGTGATATAGATAACAACATATTTCAAATTCTCATGAACACTCACCTTCTGAAGATTAATTCTTTATTGAATGTTTTTTTCAGCCTTGGCCATAAAGCCTCTCATTTCCCAGAATTTGTTTTCCTAGTAATACACTCTCCTATACTTATTTCACAAGAACCAAAGTAGAGACTGTGTGGATCTGTGCTTGTGTTCCAAGTCAGCATAAAGTGTATCCAAAATATTATCTTTAAAGGAAGGAAATAATCATTTTGTACCAGACATTTAAAGAGATACATATTTTTTCTATACAATCAAAAACCTGGAATGAGAAAATAAAATTTTCTTGTTGAAGAAATCACTTCAGAAATAAGAAAATGGGCCAAAAAAAGCCTGCCAGAAAAACCTTTAAGGCTTTAATTCTAAAATACATTTTTAGTTTTTCTCCAGATAAAAATTTACTGTATATTTTATATACCCATTAATTTGTTTTCCTTTTTAAGATTTTTTTTTTTTAAAGAGAAGGCGTCATATTATCCCCCCCCCACCCCCCCATGCCTACCATGGTTCCTTGATCCAAAGAGACATAGTATAAATGCTTGTTCTTTATTTGAACACGCCTACATGGTACGCTTTGAGAAGGCACCACGGAAATTTCCTGCCCCCAAACTCAACCAAACATTTTCTCAAACAGCATTTTCTGTCAACTCTGGGGTAGAAATGATTCCTTAGGGCTTTGTCAGACTAGTTTTAGCTATCAGTTAAGAATTGTCTTGATAATAGCAGCAAATGAATATTCATCGAGTACTTAGTGTATGCCACTACTATGCTGAGCTCCTCATGCGTATCATCTTCTTAATCCTCATTAACCCTTTGAAATATAAAGCACAATTGATACCCCCGTTATTCAGAAGATAAAGTGAAGATCTGAATATCCTGCCCAAGGTTACTCTGGTAGATGGAGAGCCTGGGGTTGTGTCTACACACTTTGTTCCAGCTGAGCACTAAAAGAGGCAGAATGTAAGTGAGAGGCCAGGATGCTGACAGAGATAACAAATGCCAAAGATATTAATCTTCACAGATTTGTTTAAGCAACTCCAAACGGCCCCCCACTGTATCCCATCAACATGAGGAGAATTATTGGTGGAAATAAAGACTCATCCTTGCCTCGAATTTCCTGTCCTCCCTCTGGAAGCCTCACCCTGCAGCTTCTCTCCTTCAGTGCTTTGCCCTGGACTTCGGCTCCAGGATCTTGGCTCAGCTGGTTTCACGAAGGCAGCTCCACGCAGCAGTGATAGCACAGACCCCTGCGATTGATGCTCTCCTGCGTAGTTACAGAACTCTAGAACGCTTGTCTGTATCAGACCGGGGCGCCTTTGATCTCTCTGTAGGTCTAGTGAGTGGACTCTCCCACTCACTCCCTTCTCTTTTGTGGCTCTCCCTGCCCTTTTAAAACTCCTTTTACCTTATCTCTCTCCCCTTCTCTCTGTAGACATTTCTTTTCCCTGTTTTTACTCACATTTAAGCTGGCTGCCAGCTACTTCTCTGAATGTGTTCCCCCTATCATGGACATGTAGTTTCTCTTTCTCCCCCTGTTCTGATGGGCAGTTTCATCCAGCAGCCATGTTCAGGCGTGGAACAGGCTAGAGGGTCCCCAACAGGGGGGTGGTAACACACAGCATGCAGTGCTCACCTGTATCCTACAGCTAAATTACCTGCAGTACAGTAACTGCTTTGTGTATGGAACAGTAGATACTATCTCCACTTTCCTAGCAGTCTCTATCTGCCAGTGTTTTCCCCAGTATCTCAGAAGTACAAATTCCCACTAGACTGAACCCTTGGAAGGAAACCCAGATTTTCAAACCTGATTTTTTTAAATGATTCCGTTTGACTGCTTGCACTGCACAGTTAAAACACAGACCTTTCAGGAAAATAAACTTCATGAATATTCACTTCCTTTTTGCTGATTTAAATGCTTCATTGAGCTGCTATGCACTTCACATTTAGAAAAACAAATGGAAATTGGCTGATGCATTTTATCAAGTTAGACAAGTTCTTTTTTTCTTTCCCTTTTTTTCCTTCTTTTACTTTTGGTTTAACTTCTTATCCTATGTCTTTAGTTCTCTTTATTTCTTTTTCACTCTGGCATTCTTCCTGGAATCAGAGGCACATTCGAAATGGTTCTAAATTTAGGTTTTCATACTCAGCAATGCCAGATACTGTATTTTTGCATATATGAGGTAGAACAAAAGTCTCTAAAAGTTACCTGGGGAGTTAGCACTATCCCATACAAAATCTGAGAATCAGGTCCACGTCAGTAACACCTGTTCCTGTCACATTGCCATGGAGGTTCCTCATGCCCCCACTTCCTTCATTTTTATCTGGAAAGAATAGGTTAAAAAGAGCACCACAAACAGGTCTGAAGGAATCAAGACATAGTTGGACAGTGGGCACATGAAAACGTCTCTCTTTACATTGATGGCAGAAAGGCGGATTGTGGGACTTATGAGTTTACTGTAGGATTGGAAGCCTCGAGATCTTTCTAGAACTACCTGGTAGGAATGCTTTTGCTTACTGGACAGGCTGACACCCTGTGTTCTTCACTTTGCCTTACAACTCCTCTTGCCATTCAGTCCCCTGTGGGGTAGATTCCCAAGTGCTAAGGGATTGATCTTGGCAACGATTCCCAAATCGGGTTCTAGGGAATACCTGTGACGTATATGATTAGACCAGCAATGCCTCTGACACGTGGGTCTTGCAGTTTTTACTCTTGTCCACCTAGGGTCTATTTTTCTACAGGCCTGGGTGGTTCCACTTAAAACTTCAATCAGATCATGTCACGGCCAGATTTGAATCTAATGTTGTTCCCCGTATCCACAAAGACCTGGATGCTGTGCTTCCTGGCTTTCTCTGTGACCCATTTCCCCCACTCTTCTGTATGCTCCCTCGATTGCAGCCTCACGAAGGTAGCTCCACGCAGCAGTGATAACAGAGACCCCTCTCCGGCCGACTCTCCCACCTGCAAGCATGCCTTCAGCACAGTGCCTTTGAAACTGCCGTTAGCTAGGCCTGGAAGCTCTACTTCCTCTCATTTCACTCAGGCCTTTGCTCAAATGGCATCTCCTCAGAAAGGTTTCCCCTGGCCACGGTGTCTAAAATAAGACTCAACTGCAACTCTCTGTTCTCTTACCCCAGTGGCTTTCAAACGCATTTGCCTGTTACCCATGATATGAAATACATTTTGCACCATGACCCCATATGATGTACACAGATGGCTGCAACTAAAATTCATACAACACCACCTGTATTTACTGTGGGAGATACACTCCAATATATTTGAACCCACTCCATTCTACTCATTTCATCTCATTCCATTCTAATTATTTCTTTAAACATCGTTCTGGCTACATCCCCTCAAGTGGATTTTACCACCAACTGAGTGGTTATAATCTATTGCCATGTTATAAATACTGCTTTATTCTGTTTAGTTTTTCATAGCAGTTATATTTTATATACTGTTTGTCCTCATCTCTCCTTTTTTTTTTTCTAGAGTATAAGCTCTGTGAAGGACACAAAAAAATGCAGACCTTAGTAGGTTTTATCAATGTTGTATTCACAGTGCTGAGGCACATATAATAGGCACTCAGTAACTATTTGTTGAATGACTGAGTGAATTTATTAAGTTTTTACAGGAAAAAGGTTTTGTTTTCAAATAATTGAGGGGAAATTCTGTATTTTCTGTATCCCTCTTGAAGATTCATAATAGCTATTAGAATTTTTTAAATTTCAAGATGTTCTCTAGCAAAGAAACTGTTTGGTTTGTTAACCCCAGGATTCAGAAACTTAATGGACTCCCTCAGAGCTCTTCTTTATTATACATCTTTAACACATCATGGGGCATCAGTGATACTCAAATCTCAGTTCAGAAAAAAAAAAAAACCTAAGGAAATACACCAGTAATGGGTTTGAGCCCAGGCGATAGATAGTGTGGTCCTGGAGTCATCACTTTCTCCCCCAAATGGAGGTATTAACAGTTCAGTTAGTGGATGGTGGGTAGGTTCAAGGATCCTGAGGGAAGGGCTAAGTGGTTTGGGCTATGGGAATGCAGCCCTGGCAATTTACCCAGGGGCTGCATTCCTGTAGCGCAAACCACTTGGGTGAATGAGAAAAGCGGTGGCTGTATTCCAGTCTGGAGGAGATGTTCAGGTGATTTCAAAACTAGGATGGTTGTTCTTGTCACTATCCCTGACTATGAAGCCTGAGCAAAGAATTACTCTGCTTTATTTCTCTAACCTTTTAACTCTAGATCCATAGTTAGGGGTAATGGTCCTCAGAGAAATGGCCAATGGATCAGGAGAGGGAACAGAAGACCAACATCACTTCTTTATTCACTTGGTCTAGAGGATATCAGCAGAGAGAATCTCCTTGTGGAGCAGGTGGAAGAGGCAGGGAGTCATGAGAGGCTGCTTTAGCTGCTGTTGTTCATACTATTAGTCTTTTAAGAGGGGATATTTAGGGGTGACTGGGTTGCTCAGTTGGTTGGGCGTCTGCCTTCAGCTTAGGTTGTGATTCTAGAGTCCTGGGATCTAGCCCCACATTGGGCTCTCTGCTCAGCAGGAGCCTGCTTCTCCCTGCTGCTCCCCTTGCTTGTTCTCTCTCTGTCAAATAAATAAATAAAAATCTTAAAAAAAGAGAGAGAGAGCGAGAGAGAGACAGAGAGAAGATATTTACATGAACTGAATCTATGGGTGATAAGAAATTAGGCCCTAAATCACTGTTAGATTCTATCGTTATTATTATTTCTCCTCCCACTTCTTCTTTCTTCTTCCTCCTCCTCCTCCTCCTCTTCCTCCTCCTCCTTCTCCTCTTCCTCTTTGAAGACTCTCTCACTTATGTAAGAGGCACCTACATTCAGTACTTTAATTCTGGAAACAGCATCTCAACTTTTAAGATTGTCCATTTTTATGCTTTATTAATCAGTTCTTGGTTCTACTTCCTCCCTTTGCCTCCTCGAAGTTGTAAATCAGATGGCAGAGTCGTTTGTCCGCTGTGACTCTTTGCCCAGTTCTGTGGGCCGGGAGGTAGTGCTGCACTTCTTTCCATGACTTGAGCCTGATGGGACACCTATTTTTTTTTGCTGTGTTTCTGCAATTGCATGTTACTGTAAAAGCACGATCTCTCAGCTTATGCTTCTATCCGAGAGGGAGATTTGGGCAGTACCATCACACTGTAGATATCATTTTTAAGTCAGAAAAATGTTTCAACACCCCTTCTCCACAGTTCATCAGTTATTAAGAGAGATGATTACTGTGAATGTTCCAAAGTAATGAGTTGGCGTCTGGAGTCCCTTCATCTAATGTGAGATGAAAGGCACAGAGAGTGACAACTATAGGCAGAACGTTCCTTCAGAGGTGACACACTTAATTTTAAAAATGTGGGGTACACATTGTCTTTATGGATGGGAATATTAGCGCTATGGTGACCCTAGTGAGGGGAAGTGCCTGAGGACGTCTTAAGAAGCACTGGAAGATTAATGCCTCAAACCTAAGGAAAAAGGAATGATACTCAAAGAGCAGTTGCAAACACTTGGATCTTTTCTGCATGAGTCTTTAATGGAAAGTGCCTCAAAGGCGTCCAAGGAACCAGCAGGAACTCCTGCTATCCTAAAGCCCAAAGATTAACACCATGCATGGCATCAGTAAGACTGAGAGCCAGAGTAAAGATGCAATTCTTACACTGTGTTGCATCCTCTGGTGACTGTCTCTGTGGTTTTCTCTTTGCTGAGAGAGCCCATTAGTTCAAAGGCACAGAGTTCTGCAGACAAAGACCCTTGCTTCTCCAGTACCCTTTGAAACTGGCCTTTGATATGGGACCAACCTGAGCTCACTCTCATTTTGTCATTTGTTGGCTATGCAGCTTTGAAGGACTTACTTAACCTCTCTGTGCTATTGTTCCTACATTTGTAAAATTACAATAATGATTTTTATATATCAAGGTTGCTGTGATGACTAAGTCACAAAACAGCAAGTCTTTGAGCTTCACATTCTGGGTTCAAATCCCAGTTCAGCTGCTTGTCAACTGTGTGTGATTTTGGCTGTCATTCTCCAACACTCTTCCCGTATCTACATCATGGGGTTGTTGTGAGGATAAAATGTAATACTTCACGGATAGTTCTTAGCCCTGTAACTTTTCCAGAGTTACAGGTCCACCATAAATACCAACCACTGTTAACATAAACCATATTAATTAATGTGCTTATGTTCATAGTAGGTGTGGCATAAATCTTAGTGCTCTTGTCTCTAAAATATTCCTGTTCAGGGGTTTGTTTGTTTACTTATTGGCTGCTAATGAAAACTTTTCTGACCAGGAATGTTCTTATTGAAGTTAATTTTGCAGTTTTCCCTTTGAAATTTTGTGACCCTTACACTATTGGAGACTCATAGGTCAGAAGCCTTTTGGGATAAGGGACCCTTTGTCTCAGATATTCTTGCACAAAAGAGAGGATGGGCCATGACTGATTTTACCAGCAGTTAAAGATCATTGTCACAAACATTTGGGAGGTGTGACAGGAAGGAGCACAGACTGGGATCAGATGAGAGGGGTCGAATCCCAGTCCAAACACCCCTTTCCAGCTGTATTGGCCTTAGGCTAGTGTTTTTTGTTTTTTGGTTTTTTGGTTTTTTTTAAACTATCCGGGGCTTTCTGGAGAACCATAATGAAGATAATGCCTCTATGAAAGGCTGATTAAATGAGATCACTGATGTGAAAAGTGCCTGTGTTTTGCAAACTATAAAGCCCTATACAAAGAGATTTGAAGACATAAAAAAAAAATCAAGGAATTATTTCTATTAATTTAAGTTCCCAGAATAGAATGATTTGGGAAATAAAAGAGGAAATTGACAGTATTGTTTTAATCACTGTGGTAGCACAACAAATGTTTTGCTTGTTTAAAAGTTTTCCCCAGAAAGTAAGGGTAAGGATCAGAAGAAATTAGGATTCAAATTTGGTTATATTTAAAACTGCTTCTTCATTTAAAATGTATATTATAATATATTGCATTTTAAAGACAGATCATGGGCAGGTATCTGGAATTTAGTACAATTCCAACATTCCAATTAGGTCATAATATAAAACTCGAGGTACACAGAACCAGACGGTGAGGAATGACATTTGGCACGCATTATTCCCTGTTCTATGATTATATCATGATTATGGAAAAACATAGCTAGATACACCTCTCTGCTTAACATTTTATTTCTTAGTTTGAAGGTATATAGAATTTGTTAATACATGGGCTTTGGGAGTGAGCTAGACATTTTGACACTTGCCAGGTATTTTCAGGATTCCATCTCCTGAGTACACTGTAAGATTGTAATTCCTGTTAACCTTGTGTTTGCCCATGTGACTCCTTCCGGCCAGTGAGATGTGAGCAGAAGAGACATTTGTTCCACCTGGGCTACAGCGTTTGAATTGCTGCTTTGAGACCTGCAGACCTCCATTTTCTTTCATGTAAAGTGACTGGCGATGTTAGAGATATTGGTTAGCTGGGACCCTGCGTGATCAAGAAAAGCAGGGCCCCCCCTGCTGAGGTGCCATGCACATCTACCATAAGGGGGAAGACATCTCTGTGATTTTAAGCTACTGGGAATTGGGAAGTCATAACCTTGCCTAGCCTGACACAGAGACAGGCAAATCCATGTTTTGTGTTTTGATCTTACTTCTGACACATATTACTGGCTGACTTTGGACACATTACTTAATCTTTCTAAGCCTCAACTTCCTCATCTGTATTATCATCTCATTGGGAGATTATACTAATGCTAAATTCATAGGGTTGTTTTGAGAATTAAATAGGTTAATGTAGATAAAGTACTTAGGATAGAACCTTGCATATGGCAGGCATTAAAAAATGCATTTATTTTTATTAATATTTTATTAGAATCCTAGGATCTTAGTATTTGAATGCAACTTAGAAGCCGTCTACTCAAACATACTTTATTTTCACCACTGACGGAGAATAACAGTTAGGGTTGTGACTGCTAGAGCAGGGTTCTTAGTATGTGTTACATGACTGCCACTGAAATTGTATGATAAACTTGTGCAAATAGGGTTCCTGGAGTCCATCAGATTCTCAGTGGAGTTCCCCTCCAACTAAGTATTGAACATCGCTTCTAGAACATCTCAGCTGATTCTAAAGTTTTATCACTCTGAATACCTTGATTAAGTCAAGATTTGTTCATGAGATCCTTCTGGTGTCCCTAATTAGAGAAGGAAAAAAAAAAAAACCAAACCTGAATTTGGCTTGACCTATTGCACATTGCCCATTCCCTTTCCTAATGGCCCTGGGTGTAATTTTTCTGGGTCAGGAGGCGTCTCTTCCCTAGAGAGCAGCTGTATGACTGATGTTGGGCATTGCTTCATAGGCATCTTCCAGCATGGGCTCTCATGAGGCAGTCAGGATTACAGCATGCTGGGAGAACTGGGGCAACAGTATCTGGTCATAAACGGGAAGCAGAAACTGATCCTCCTAGAAGAGGTAGATAGTTATGAGACATGTCCCCATGGGGGCTGCATAACTGTGGTTCACTTCTGGACTGGTGTAAAATCCAAGATGGAAAGCCTGGGAAGATGAACTAATGGTCCACCCTCTTGAGGGAGTTAGGGCTGGAAGGAAAGAAGGTGCAGTAACTAGATAAGGTTTGTGATACTTGCCCTCTGGAATGACAGGAGGCAAATAGACTGAAGTCATAGCCCTGTTGGTTTTAGAGGGTGATAAAATGGCTTCCATGTTGCTGGGTGAAGATTATATCTATTTTTTTTAAAGATTTTATTTATTTATTTGACAGAGATCACAAGTAGGCAGAGAAGCAGGCAGAGAGAGAGGAGGAAGCAGGCTCCCTGCTGAGCAGAGAGCCCAATGCGGGGCTCGATCCCC